>NC_079505.1:74930667-75114315 GCF_030052815.1 Hevea brasiliensis
ACCCGATAGAATACCAATTGAAGTGTGGAAGTGTTTGGGAGATATGAGAATGGCATGGTTAATCAAATTGTTTAATAAGATTCTAAACTCAAAGAAAATGCCTGATGAATGGATGAGGAGTATTTTAGTACTTATTTTTAAAAATAAGGGAGACATACAGAGTTGCTCAAACAATAGTGGAATTAAATTTATGAGCCATACTATGAAGTTGTGGGAGAGAGTTGTGAAACATCGACTACGTCATGATACTTTTATCTCTCCTAATCAATTTGGTTTCATGCCCGGTCGTTCAACTATGGAAGCAATCTTTCTCATTAGAAGCTTGATGGAGAAATATACAGATGCGAAAAAAGATCTGCACATGGTTTTTATCGATTTGGAGAAGGCTTATGATAGTGTTCTAAGAGATGTCTCATGGAGAGTGTTAGAACAAAAGATGGTATCTATTAGGTACATACAAGTGTTGAAAGATATGTATGAAGGAGCAACTACTATTGTACGCACAGTGGGAGGGGACACGAGATTTTCTTGTCTCAGTTGGATTACACCTAGGTTTAGCTGTAAGCCCTCACCTTTTTACATTAGTTTTAGATGAATTGACGAAACATATACAAGAGAGTATCCCTTGGTGCATGATGTTTGCGGATTATACAGTTCTAATAGATGAGATGCGAGAAGGAGTTAATAGAAAGTTAGAGCTTTTGAGAAGTACTATAGAGTCAAAGGGCTTTTAAGTTAAGTAGAACGAAAACAGAATACATGCATTGCAAGTTCAGTGAAGGCCGAACTGGTGATAGGGAAGGAGTTAGTTTGGATGGAGTGGTACTATCCTAAAGTAATTACTTTAAATATCTCGCCTCGCTTCTTCAAGTAGATGGGAGATGTGAGGAGGATGTTAGTCATAGGATTAAAGCCGGATGGTTGAAGTGGAGACGTGCCATGGGAGTTTTATGTGATCGCAAGATTCCCAATAAGTTGAAAGGAAAATTTTACCGTACAGTCACACGACCGGTCATGTTATATGGTAGTGAGTGTTGGGCACTGAAGGAGTCGTATGTGTTTAAGATAAGAGTTGAGTAGATGAGAATGTTAAGGTGGATGAGTGGCCATACTAGACTAGATAAAGTCCGTAATAAGAGTATTAGAGAAAAGGTAGGAGTGGTGCCAATTGACGATAAGTTGAGAGAAGGGAGATTGAGGTGATTTGGTCATGTGAAGCGTAGACATACGGAGGCTCTAGTTAGACAAGTAGAGCACATTAGGTTAGAGGATAGAAAGAAAAGAAGGGTTAGACCTAAATTGACATAGAAGAGAGTAGTACAACCATGACCTAGAAGCATTATATATTTTCGAGGATTTAACTCAAAATCGTTTAGAGTGGAGAAAGAGAATCGATATAGCCGACCCTAAATTTTTGGGATTAGTTGAGTGGAGTATGGGATTACTTATGTATAATATATGCATTTGTATTTTGTTTTTTCCCATTCTAGGTAGCCCATAGCATATCCATGTACTTGTAGTAAATATGTGGACTTTTCTGGCCTAGTCTGTGATCTGGATTTTAGAAATTACACAAGTTGCTCTCCTAAATACAAACTTGCACCAATTATCTGTACTCAAGCCTCGGCAACATAGCCATCAAGTTTTTTCCCTTTCCAAAATCACGATTTCATAGCTCATTAAGTAATTTACTGCTTTTCCTGCTCGTCCCATGCTTGGTCTAGTGGGCAGTTCTATCTGAACAAATTTGGATGCTATCAATGCTAAACCTCCTTGCATCTTTACTGATTATTCTGCCATATTGATGAATTGGATGTATTGAAAGAAGCATGCTTATATTATCTTTGGACTCTCAAATTAATGTTTTCTTTTGGTGACTGGGACGTTTGATGTGCTACTTTTCAACTGTTTTTATTTTTTAATTTTTATTTTTGATTAATGCTTGAAAAATAATATGAGTTTGCACATCCTCAGGTTTGATCAAACTGTTGTTGTTCTGATCTAGTCCACAATTTTATAGATTAACAATCTTGTGTTGATATCTTTTTTGTGTTTGTTTTTCCTCTGCCCATGGAATAGATGCGAGGATGATAAACTTCCAAGTATACATTGGGTTCTTGATCTCGCAAAAGCAGCAGTTCTGAGGCATGGAGTGCGAGGACTTGTAATTGATCCTTACAATGAGCTTGACCATCAGCGTCCTATTAGCATGTGAGATTTTGAACCCTGTTCCATCTTCATTGCCATGTTTTTTGCAAGTTTTCTGCTTCAATTTGTATTATTGGAGACTTATGTATTATTATTTGCAAATTTGTTCAATCTTTCTGGTGTCTTATCTGCATAATTGAAAATGAATCTTGCTTGGTTTAAATTACATGGAGGAAATAAGTTTCTCCAAAATGTTGAATTTTATTATTTGTATAAGGGCTCATCTTGTAATTTTTGGTCCTCGTGTTGGAGGCTATGAATTTACACTTTGTCCTTAAAACATGAAATTTTGTTGTGCCAGGACCGAAACAGAGTATGTAAGTCAGATGCTCACACTGGTCAAACGGTTTGCTCAACATTATGCTTGTCATGTTTGGTTTGTAGCACATCCCAGACAGGTTGGTTGTCATGTGTTTTGTGATTGTCCAGCTTATCCTGATTCATATCACCATTCTTACCTGTATTCTTTATCCAACAGTTACACAACTGGATTGGGGGTCCTCCCAATCTGTATGATATAAGTGGCAGTGCCCACTTCATAAACAAATGCGACAATGGGATTGTTATTCATCGTAACAGGGATCCAGAGGCTGGACCTATTGATCAAGTACAGGTGGGTTACATATGTGTGCATGTTCATGCTATGACAGTCATTTATTATCAACATTGTCATTGTTGTTGTTATTTGACATTTGAGTCCATGTTCAACATATCCACACAGATGTGCTAGCAGGCAAACATGTCTTACCTGCCTGATTGTTATTGCCGGGCGATCACACAACATTTGATACAACCTGGCTGTTTGTGTGTGAATGTGTTGGGACACCTCACATTCTTTTCTTTATTGTCTTGTTATTTGTCATTATTGTTAGTTGCATGTCAATTTATGTGTTTTATAACTTGCAGGTTTGTGTTCGGAAGGTGCGAAATAAGGTTGTTGGAACCATAGGTGATGCCTTTTTGTCCTATAATAGGTATGAGAAACTCACTATTGTTATGATGTGAAAATCCAAAACTCACCGAGTAAGATTTCCTCAAAATGTGTTTTTGGGATCTTTTTGTGTTCAAAGGATTTACTTCAGTCAAGTTTCTTGAAAATCAATTATAGGCAAGCCAATTACAAATTGACACAGGAACAAATTTTGGGATCCACTCACATACATATGTTTATTTACTGTTGATTTGCCATCACACATAAACTATCTGACGTGGAATCACAAGGATATTATATAATTTCTCATTTTAGGGGCTCCACATATGATTAATAAGATTAAAACAGTCTAAGTTGGATGCCTTTGAGATTTCCAGTGTCCATTGGTAAGATTTTGGCGAGGACGGATAAACTTTAACTAATCAAAAAGTCTTAAATGGACAAAATTTGAAAGTTCTCTTATGAAATTGAAAACCAGTGTAAGGCTTAGATCAATCAATGGTGTAATTTATCCAGCTAATGTACATATTATTGGTTTCATTCTTACATATATATTGGACTTGTCGTGGTTTGTCATTGTTGCTCTATGACCTTCATGAAACAATTGCTGATGAATCCATTACATGCACTTTGGCAGGGTAACTGGTGAATTCATGGATATTGTTTAAATCACCTGGAAAGAAGACACGCAGTTATGCAGTATATACTTGTATATTTTATTAGGAGAGAGAGAGAGAGAGAGAGAGAGAGAGAGAGAGAGAGAGAGATTGAGATGATGTCTTGTTGAAATATGCTTCCATTCCTTTTACTGTTTATTTCGTATATCTTTCTGAAAACTTTCCTAGATTTAGATCTGTGATTGTAAACTGGTGTCTCTGCAAAGGCACTGAATAGATAGGAGACATGCATTATTTGACATCTGTCTGCTATTGTTTATTTATTTTACTATTAAAATAGATATACAATTATTAATTTATTATACAACTTATTAAAAATATAATAATTTTTAAGCATATTTAAAACTGAACATTATAATTATAATATTTTATAATTTTTATTATAATTTTTTTAAAGAGATTTCATAATTAATAATTTTTTAAAAAAATAATATAATTTAAATAAAAAATAAATATTTAAAATAATTTAAAAAATAAAGTCGGTATAAATTATGATCAATAATTTTAATTTTTTAAAAAGCTATCAAATGCTTTCACTTGAAAAAAAAAAATTCTAAATCCTAATCCTCTAAGGGCCTGTTTGGATTAACTGTTGAATACAACTGATAACTGTTAGCTGATAGCTGATAACTGATAGTTGATGATAGCTGTTTTATATTAAGTGTGTGGTAAAATTATATTTAGTTATTGCTGTTAATATGTGAAATGACTAATAAGAGTATATATCATATAATTTATTTTATTATTTAAATAAATATAAAATTATAAATTTATTACATTATATTATTTATTTTATCATTAAATTAAATATATAATTATTAAATTAATATATTATATTATTTAAATAAATATATAATTATTAATTATTTATATTATATCATTTATTTTATTATTAAAATAATAAAATAATTATTTTTTAAGATAATTAAATAATTTTAAAAATATAGATAAAATAATAAAATAATTATTATTATTAATAGAAAATTTTATAATTAATTTTAAGTTTTTAGATATAAATAAATATTTTATATTTTATGTTATTAATAAAAAATATTTTAACAAAACTGAAATACATTAATTAAAATATTAAAATTATAAATAAAAAAATAAAAATATTAATAATATTAATTTTTAAGTTAAATAAAAAGAAGATAATATAGTCAAAATAAAAAATAAAATCAGATCAGTTATCAGCTGATGAGAAATAGCTCTAAAAATAAAGCTGATATAAACTGCAGCTGATAAATATCATATCAATTGCTCATCAGCTATCAGCTCTATTTTTTTAAACTTAACAAACATCACAATTTATCAAACACTATAATAAATAAACCAGACAACTCCTAAAACTCTTATCGCATGGAGGCCGGCGAACAGATGATTATTATTAAAAGTAACAGTTAAAAAGAATAAAGTGTCATCCAACTGTGGTGCCAAGTGGCAGAATGCTATAGGGCAGGCACCTACTAAACAGGGATTTTACGCTGTCAAGAGTTGGTCAAATAAAAAGACAGATGGAACAGTAGTAGTTTTAATTAGCTCTTAGTAAGCATGAAGACAAATTTTCTTGGACTGAAACATGCTACAATTAGCCCGTTTGGTATTGTTGTTATAGTTGAAAAAATTATTTTTTAAAATATATTAATTAAAAAATATTAAAAATTAATTAAAAATTAAATTTAATTAATTTTAATTATAAAAATATTAAAATTATTTTTTAAATTATTTTTTTAATAATATTTAAATGATATTTTTACAGAAAAATAATTTCATATTCTAAAATTCAATACTTATGTCTGTGCGATACTTATGTCTGTGCGATCTGTTTTTAAAGAAATTAAAAATAAATCAACCCAACCATATCATTGCTTAGTAACTGTGGGCCCAAAAGGATTCTCCTCCGCCAAAATACTGCTGGCCTCCAGGCTAGCAAAACCCTTGGGAAAGAGAATCCCCCAACGGCTACGCACCAGACGAGTGACCGTTGGCTGGCGTGGCTACCTTTTTTTAAATATATAACCGTTATACAACTTCCCTTCACAAAACCAAACTCCATAGAGGAGAAAAATCCAGCAAAACAACATCTAGGCCTTATATCCGAGGTGGGTTTTTTGCTTCCATTCTTAGTTCTTGTTTCTTATTTGGAGTTTGGAACTTAATTTTCTTGCTTTTATTGTTTTTTTTTTAAATTTTTTTTCCTATTTGGTGTGTTGCTGCCAGCAGGTAATTGGTTAACATGACTGTTGAAGAAACCCAGGTGGTGGCGGAGGTTGTCGTTCCTCAAGAAGAGCCCAAAAAGGTTGTTGAAGAGAGCAAGAGAGACATTCAGGAGGATTGCCAAGTGAAGCAAGTGGAAGATGATGACGATGATTCCAAGCCTAAAACTGTTCAGAAGAGCTCTTCTTACAAGGAAGAGAGCAATTTTCTTTCTGATCTTAAGGAGTTCGAGAAAAAGGCCCTGAATGAGTTCAAATCGAAAATCGAAGAAGCTATTCTTGGAAATAATCTGTTCAAGAAAGAGGAGCCAAAGAAGAAAGAGAAGGAAAGTGAAGGGAAGGAGAAGTCGGTGAATAAAGAAGAGACACAGAAGGAAAAACAAGAAATAGAAGGGGAAGAAAGCGAGAAACAAGTGCAGGAAGAAGCCGAAAAGAACGAAGGAGGAGATGAGAAGGAAAACCCAATGCAAGAATGTGAAGAAGAGAAGAAAACAGAGGTGGCTGTGGAAGAAAATGGCGAAGGAATCGACAAAGATGTCTCCATTTGGGGAATCCCACTTTTGCCTAGCAAAGGAGCAGAGGGCACTGATGTGGTCCTCCTGAAATTTTTGAGGGCTAGAGAGTTCAAAGTCAATGATGCCTTTGAGATGCTAAGGAAGACCCTTCAATGGAGGAAGGAATCCAACATCGATTCAATCTTGGATGATGATGTAGGAGTAGATCTAAGCTCAGCCTTCTACATGAATGGCATTGATCGTGAAGGTCACCCTGTGTGTTACAACAATTATGGGGTGTTTGGAAACGAAGAGCTTTACAATAAGGCATTTGGAACTGAGGAGAATCGCAAACAGTTCTTGAGATGGAGATTCCAGCTGATGGAAAAGGGTATCAGAAAGCTTGATTTGAAGCCTGGTGGTGTCACATCTTTGCTTCAAATCAGTGATCTAAAGAATTCTCCTTCTCCATCAAAGAAGGACCTCAGGGTCGCCATGAAGCAAGCTGTTGGGCTTTTGCAGGACAATTATCCTGAATTAGTTGCCAGAAATGTGAGTTTCTTTTGCCTGCTCACTTTCTTCTTCATATAAAAAACTTTATGTTTCTTGTTCTAGTTTCAGATTATCGCTAATAGATATGAGAAATTCCTTACTCTTACCCTTTTATTGCATGGTTTTAATTACAGATATTTATAAATGTTCCATTCTGGTATTATGCTCTGAATGCCCTTTTATCTCCTTTCTTAACGCAAAGAAGCAAGAGCAAATTTGTTGTTGCTCGACCTGCAAAGGTCACAGATACCTTACTCAAGTGAGTTGGCTTTTTCCTTTTTAGTCCTCTTATTGGATCTTTCTACATATATAGCTCCCAAAATTTCTGAAATTGAATTCAATTGGTGATTGACAGATACATCCCAGCAGAAGAAATCCCTGTCCAATATGGTGGATTCAAAAGGGAGAACGATTTCGAGTTCTCAAATGAAGATGGTGGAGTTTCTGAGCTTGTCATCAAAGCAGGATCATCTGAAACCATTGAGATTCCTGCAGTAGAGGTTGGAGCTACACTGCTCTGGGATCTGGCTGTTTTGGGGTGGGAAGTGAATTACAAGGAAGAATTTGTACCGAGTGATGATGGGTCTTACACCATCATAATTTCAAAGGGAAAGAAAATGAGTTCTTCTGAAGGACCAATTCGAAACATTTTCAGGAACAATGAACTTGGGAAAGTTGTCCTCACGATCGAAAATAGCTCAAGCAAGAGGAGAAGGGTTCTGTATCGCTACAAGACCAAGAAGAGTGCTTCCATCTGAAATCCTTCCTATGTATATCATCTGTTTATTGTAATCCCTATATGATTCTTTTTTCTCTGCAGGAATTGGTATATGATTGCTTTTGTTTAATTTTCTTAATTTCATTGTTACACATTGGTTTACACAAGTAATAAATTAAAGATTGATTTGAGTTAATACTATATAGTTTACATGTCAAAATAATTTTTTTTTTTGGGGGGAAATACATTTAGTATCATATATTTAGTGCTTTTAATTAAGGATTAAAAAGTACTTTTTTTTCATTAGAGTAGTACAATTTAGTATCATATATTTTCACCTTATTTCGTTAAAGAAAGTTTCGTGAAAAATTCAAAGGTTAAACTATCGTGCCCTTAGTAAAATTAAGGAAAAAGATAAGTAACTAACTTCTTTTATGCTGATGTGTCATGTTGATATCAACGCTATATTTGTCGTGGCATATTGATATGCGTATTCTAATGATGTGGCATTAGTGTTCATGTTATGTCAGACAATGAGATGGCATCAGTGTAGTTAACCGAGTTAGCTACTAAATCTCTAAAATGCTAATGACACGATAGTTCAATTTTCGATTCATCACGAAACCTTTTTTAATTTTTAAATTATAAAAATATAAAATTACAGTATAATTAATTTAAAATAATTTAGACTTTGAGATATCATGTTTCAGCATCAATGAAATGAATCTAGAATAATTAATTCTTGACAATTGCTTTTGTCTAATAAAACCCACGTGAACGAAGCTTAGCTTCATATCAGTGATATTCAATTGCTCCATCCAAGGATGCACTTTGATGTGTTTTGGGCTTTTGGGGAGGAAAATTTTTTGTTCTTTTGTTGAGTTTGTAGTTTTGATGATTTTTGCGTTGGATTTATGCTCTGATATCTGTTGATGTTCTTAATTTTTATATTTTCAGTTTTTCTTTTAATTAAAATATAAATAAATTTTAATATTTAAAATATAAAATTATTTTGTTATTTAAAAAATAATATTTTGATTTTTTTTTAAAAAATTAAGTATATTTACATTTAAACAAAAAATTATAAATTAATTAGACTAAAAAGCTTAAATTTATGTAATTTAAATCTTGATCAAAAGTTAATGGATAGTTTGACTAAAAAGTTGACTAAGGCTCCATGTGTTTTACAGAAATTAACTTTTATATGAAAAATAATTTTCATAAAAAATATTTTTCATGAAAATATTTTTCGTTATTTATTTGTAATGTTAAAATAATGATATGTATTTATTTTATATATGTATAAGTGTGTTCATATTTTAATATGATTATCAAAATTTAGAAAATGAAAAGTAACTTCTTCTTTTGAAAAATAGAAGTGATTTTCTTTAAAAATAATTTAGTTTTTCCTTTGACTAGGAAAATATTTTTCGTTGATCAATTTTCCTGAGTGTACCAAACATCATAAAATGCAAAAGATATTTTTCAAGAAAAATATTTTCCGTGAAACAAATGGAGCCTAAAAGGCTTTTTTTTTTATTTATTTAAGAAAGGAGTCTAACAAATGAATTATATCTTGTGATTGATAAAGACTTATCGAAGTATCTTTAAGAGGAATGGGCAGTTATTGTGAGTTCGAGCTGAGAATAAGGTAAATTATGTAGATGGTGTATTAATTTAGTGATATATAATAATAAAATATCTAAATTTTAATTTGTTACAAAAAATTCTTGATCTTCAATTCAAGTAACAAAAAATCCTCTTGTAAACTTTAACAATTAATTTTTAGGTTATTTATATTGACGTGATATTTGTCAAATTGAAAAATTATATTTTTTATGAATTGATAGTAAGTAAACATATTATGAGTAACTAAAATGTCAAAATGTGCAATTTCAAGTATCATGGTTGTGGATAGATAGAGAATAAAATTAAATTTTTTTTCTCGATTAATGTCAAATTAATAGAGAATATAATTTTTAATATGATAAGTGTTTTGTCAGCCAAAAAACCTTAGAAACTGGCTATTGAATATTATAGAGGTTTTCTATTACTTAAGTTAAAAATTAGAGGGATTTGTGTTGCAAATCAAAATTTAGATACCTTATAATATACTTCTAAGTTGGAATCCTGTCTATGTAATTTACTCTATGAGAATGAGATTAAACACTTGTATTTAGATTCATGCTGTAACACCCATAATTTTTAAATTTATTATTTTGTGGGTAAATATTAATATTTTATTTTATTTAAATTTTAGAAAATTATTTGAAATTTTCAGATTTTAGAAATCGGGTTCGATTTTCCGAAAATATAAAACTTTGATGATTTTTAAAAATTAATTTAAATATCATGTGGCAAAACTAAAAATATATTTGGACTCTACAAATTTTTCTGAGTTTTCTAGAATTTTTTTGAAATTTTTTGGCCTCGTTTTCGATCTCAAGGCAGAGTAAAAATTTAAAATTTTATATGCTGAATCGGATCGGCCGAATCGAATCGGACCGGATCAGACCGGTCGAATCGAACCGGCCATTTCTCTTTTCTTCCTTCCTTGTGTGCGCGCCTGACACTTCTCCTTCCTCTCCCGTTTTCTCTCTCCTCTCGCCTTCTCTCGCTGCGTCGCCCCACCCTAGCCCTCCCCACTTGCCGGCGGGCCCCAACACCTCCCACCGCCGGTGTCACGACCCAACCTATGGGCCGGACCGGCACTAGGACCTGGGCCAGCCTAAAGCCCTCGAGGCCCGTAGTAAGCCTAATTATTCATTAATCCAACTCTAAGGCCCATTTGGGCCCAAAATCAAGAAATCAACCGGACGGAGTCCGGCCATAAGGTGGACCTTTCAATGGGGAGTTTTTGACTCACCTGATCTGTAAACAAAATATATCATCAATTGGGGAGCTCAGCTCACCCTCCACATACTCATATCAACATAAAGATAAATGGGAGCTCAGCTCCCTCATCCAGTCCATCAAACATGCATATAGTAATTTTATAGGTCAACATAACAATTTATATTACAGACCCGAATCAATTAATATTTCTAACACATGCGAAAATTCTAGGAGTAAATAAAATGATACAAATATTGATAAACAACCTGCGAAGGAGAAAAGCAGGTTAACCACAATAAAATCCTCCTGTAGCCTGAAAAAAATATTGAATAGGAGTGAGCGTTCGACTCAGAGAGTAAAATATCAATTTTAACCATAATCTCTATAACTATCTAAAACTAATGCACCCTGTAGAGTAAAATGCAACACCAGCAATAATTTCACATCATAACATCAAAAAGGTAATTTGGAGCACTCACGCACCCAGTAATATCAATCATAATATATATGGGAGCTGATCCCCTATACAGCTCTCTTAATTCCAACTGTGCCAGCGAAGAACTCAGCTCGGACTTCCACTTAATAACCAAATCGGGGTCCCAGCGAAGAACTCAAGCCGTGTCTACCCCGAAGGACCGGGTCCCAGCGAAGATCTCAAGCCTTGTCTACCCGTCCTATCCATAGTCCACACCACATCACACGCACGCCAACGCACGCACACTGCTCCAAATTACCACAACAACATACATGGCACTTTCACAGTTATGAATGCAACATAAATCGTGCCTAAAGTTTATCTACATAGATATATGCATATAAGTGATGCATGGGCATGTTTGAACATATAATAATAGTGAAATTACAATTAAAATTAATATTTTACTCACAGACTTGACAACGATCCTTTGTGGCGGTGGGGAGGAAGAAGGCTGTCCCGGCTCACCTGACAATTACATTACAATTATTTAATACAAATGACTCAATACAAATCAAGAAAAGACCAAATACATCCTAAGTCGTGCCGAAAATCTAGCAAAGTCTCCTCTATACCTAGGACCTACCCAACCTGCAAAAGGGCTCAAAACACACTTCTATATTCGCAACTCATATATCCACAATTCAATCACATCACACAGCCCCTCCTGGGCCCATCAAATCAGTCATCAATCACAATATGTAAAATTTCAATTTAGTCCTTATAATTAATCATTTTTGCAAAAACTACCCAAACAAGCTCTAAAAATTCTAAAACTTTGCCCCGCGGTCCTTAGCAATATTACTAGGCTATTGCAAAAAGAATCATAATTTTCTGAGCTACCACGAATATTTTATGGATTTTTAATCCTGTTTAAACACTAGAAAATTACGAAAAAAAACAAGGTTCGGGCTTACCTTTGCCGATTCCGATATCAGGGACGCGCTTGGGACGTCTGACAATGGGGGGGTAGCCAAAACCTCGGTCCAATTCGGAGACTTTTCCGGTAACGGGTCTGTCTGGCCGGAAATTCACAGACTCGGACAACTGTCGAATTTCCACGAATTGAGGATACCTACACAAAGCCCACAACACGGGGGTTAGTACATAAATTTTACGGAATTTTCTAAGCTCATTTAATGCTCGGAAAAACACTGCAAAGTTCCGTGGGACCCACCGAAAAACGGTGTCGGAAAAATTTGAAATTTATGTCGCCGCGAAGCTCTCGACGAGTGGAGCGCTCTGGTACTCTCAGTTTTCTCGTGGGGTTTACGGTTTGTGAGAAATTTAGCCCAAAAGTCAAAATGGGCTAAAACTTCCTGGGCAAAAATTGGACAAACTGCTCAATGGATTTCGGTGTTCTTGGTTTCTATGGAAAGCTCTCGACGATTATATGAGTTTAGACACAGAACCCGGTCCGATTGGTGGCCGGATCGGCCGGATTTTGGCCGGGAAGATGAACGATCGCGCGCGCGTGCACGTCGCTTCAGGAGCCATTTTCCTACGTTCCAGGCACCTCCGATCGAACCGGGTCTTGTGTCAAACCTCATCTACACCTCGAGAGCTTTCCATAGACACCAAGAACACCAAAATCTATCGAGAGGTTTGCTCAATTTTTGTCCGGGAAGTTTTAGCCCATTTCGATTTTTGGGCTAGATTTCTCTCAAACCGTGAACCCCACAAGAAAACCAAGAGTACCGAAGCGCTCCACTCGTCAAGAGCTTCGCGGGAATATAAATTTCAAAATTTTTCGACAATGTTTTTTGGTGGGTCCCATGAAACTTTGTAGTATTTTTTCGAGCACTAAATGAGCTTAGAAAATTCTGTAAAAATTATATATTGACCTCCGTGTTGTGGGCTTTGTGTAGGTACCTTCAATTTGTGAAAATTCAACGGTTACCCGGGTCTGTGAATATCAGGCTAGACAGATAGGCTACCGAAAAAGTCTTGAAATTGGGTCGAGATTTTAGCTACCCCACCATTGTCAGACGTCCCAAGTGCGTTCCCCGGGTCGTAATTAGTATAGGTAAACCCGAACCTTATTTTTTCTTAAAAATCCATAAAATATTCGTGGTAGTTCAGAAAATTATAATTCCTTTTGCATTAGCTTAGTAATAATATTAAGGACCGCAGGGCGAAGTTTTAGAATTTTTAGAGCTCATTTGGGTAGTTTTTGCAAAAGGATTAATTATAAGGACTAAACTATAATTTTTCATATTATGATTGTTGACTGTTTGGATGGGCCCAGGAGGGGCTGTGTGATGTGATTGAGTTGTGGGTGTATGGTTTGTGGATATAGAAGTGCGTTTTAAGCCCTTTTACAGGTTAGGTAAATCCTAGGTATAGGGGAGACTCTGCCGGATTTTCGGCACGACTTAGAACATATTTGGTCTTTTTCTTAATTTGTATTGAGTCAAATATATTAAATAATTGCAATAAAATTGTCAGGTGAGCAGGGACAGCTTTCCTCCTCCGCTCAGCCGCCACAGTGACTTCAATTGAGTCTATGAGTAAAATATTACTTTTAATTATAATTTCGATATTATTATATGTTTAGGTATGCTCATGCATCACTTATATGTATATATCTATGTAGTTAAACACTAGGCACGTTTTATATTGCATTCTTAATTGATGAATTTCAATGGGTGTTATTTGTGATAATTTGGAGCAGTGTGCGTGCATTGGCGTGCGTGTGGTGGTGTTGGATATGGACAGGACGGGTAGACACGGCTTGAGGGATACTTGTTGGGACCCAGTCCTTCGGGGTAGACACGGCTTGAGAGATTCTCTGGGACCCCATATTTGATTTATTAAGTGAAAGTCTGGCTTGAGATCTTCGCTGGCAGAGGTTGGATTAAGAGGGTTGTATAGGGGATCATCTCTCATATATATATTGTTTGACATTATCGGGTGTGTGAGTGCTTCAAATTACCTTTTTGCTGTTATGATATGAAAATTATGACGATATTACATTTCACTTCACATGGTGCATTAGCTTTAGATAGCTTAAATTATGGTTAAAAATTGATATTTTATTCTCTGAGTCGAATGCTCACTTCTGTTCACCTATTTTTTTCAGGATACAGGAGGTTTATTTTTGAGTTTGAACCTGTTCCCATCCCTCACAAGTTGCCTGTTTATGTTATGATATTATATAATTTTTATTTACTCCTAGAATTTCGTATGTGTTAGAAATATTTATTTGATTTGGGTCTGTAATATATTTGCCATGTTGGTCCTGTAAACTTATTAAATGCATGTATGTTGGATTGGATGAGGGAGCCGAGCTCCCATTTATTTTAATGACATTTGATTATGTGGAGGGTGAGCTGAGCTCCCCAGTTTATTATATATATATATATATATATATTGTGTTTACAAGTCGGGCGAGTCAAAAACTCTCCGTTAAATGGTCTATGTTATGGCCGGACTCTGTTCAGTTGAATTCTTGAAATTGGGCTCAAATGGGCCTTAGAGTTGGGTTGAGAAATAGTTAGGCTTGCTACGGGCCTCGGGGGCTTTAGGCTGGTCCAGGTTCTAGTGCCGGTCCGGCCCATAGGTTGGGTCGTGACACATGCACTATTTATATACACTTTAATTAATTTTATTTATATCCCGATATAAATATTTAATTTAATAATTATTATACTTATTCTCATATGAGTTTAAACTTATAAATGCACTCTTTAAAAATATATATTTCTATAAATAGATACATTATAAAAGATATTAGTGAATCTATATATATATATATGCTTTCCTTATTTATAATTTTAATATATATTCATGGCTCTAATTAATTAAATAAAATATATATTTTATTAAATTTAAATCTCATATTTCTGTGGAAACCCATATATATTTATTATTTATTATTATTTTATTTTAATTAGCTAATAATAATTTAATATATTAATAAAAAAATATTTTATTGGATGGCTTGCTTATTTATATATATATATATTATTTTTGAAATTAAATATATATCTGCAATCTGAACAACCCAATTCAATAATAATTCTTATCCCATTCTATACGTAATAGAACTTTTCAAATATATATACTCTAATCATCTCTTTCTGCTAAACTTTGCTCTCAAGCCTGTTTATCACCTCATTTTTCTACCAAATACTCTCAACAGATATTTTTATCATCGTTTATTTATTGTTATATATATATATATATATATATATAATTTACAATTTATAATCTGATGTGCGAAGAGAATTTATAAATTCTTACTTCTCTATTCATTACCTTGGATTCTATTTTCAAGGTAAAAATTATCTTTCTTTGTTCAATAATGGGTGAATTTAATTTAATTTTCTTTCTTTGATCTGTTATAACTACTCCAGAAATTCATTTTTTTTTATCATTGGTATTGAATTGGGCTGATCATGATTACTGTTGAACAATAGCTGATTTTTATTAAAAAAAAAAGAATATATAAAACGTTTCCTCTTCGCCAATACTTGTGATATATATATACACACACACACACACACACACACACACACAAAAGAGTTGGCTCCACGTCCCTATCGCATCGAACGCACCGAAACCAACCCCACGTCCCTGTTCGTCCATATATATATATATATATGTGTGTGTGTGTGTTATTTTATTTTATTATTATTATTATTTGATATTTTTTTTAATATTTTGAGTGTGTACGAGATTTAAATATTCAATATGTCAGTTGAAATGATCTCCCTTCCATTGAAAATAACTATTGTCTTGGAGGTTTCAGGTGAATGATAATTATAGTACATGGCACCGTTTTAGTTCCTTCTAAAATTTTTTAGCATTAAATTTGTTATTAAATGAAATTTTAAATCAATATTTTAACAATTACTTTATATGTAATTTTCTAGAGTTTTACTTTATTATTGAATTTTATTCCGATTTAATTAAATAATTGATTTTGTTAATTATCTCTGCATTAGAGCCATTAGGATTCCGGAAACAGGCCTTTGATATCTTTATATTGATTGATATCTGACTATAAAATTTATTGATGTGTTATATTGAATTTATTTGAGATTAATTTGATCTTATTGACTCTCTGAAATTATTGAAATAAACTATTAGAATTGCGCTATCAGTTATTATTTGCTATCTGAAATTTTTTTGTTGATTTTGATCGATTTGTACAAATTGATTTTCTGTTTTGAATTGGTACCTGTGTCCAGTATCTGTATCTTTTATTTGGCCCCACCGTGCAGACTATGACGGTATTAGGTTGCATTATTGAGTCATGCATCATTACAATTTATGATTTGCATGAGTATCATATGCATTGATATCTGTGAAGGAGGAGGAAGGTATCTAATATCTGGTAGCGCGCTTACCATATGGCATTTGGTGATGTGGGGTATCATCACCCTGGTGTACTGTACTATAAAATTTTATTGAATGAATTTCTTTTATATATATTTTTTATGAAATTATTTTATTAATGATTTTGATAGCATGAGCATGATTTTATTGAATAGAAAATTTATTGTGAAATTAATCAAGCGTTCGCCTGTTCATGTTCTGTTATGTGCGATAATTATTATTCACTGAGCATTAGCTCAAACCACGTTTTCTCTATTTGTTATCTGTTTCAGATCAGTAGAATTCTGTAGCTGATTCAAATATTCAGTCCATTTTCTAGAGAAAGACAATCTTTGATTTATTCTCATGGTATGCCGAATTCATGTTTCTTCGAGCTAATAATTAGTTTAGTTTATTGAACAGTTTAAGTTTTCATTTAAAATCTGTATAGATTCCGCAGTTTACTTATGGGATATTTATGATGTTTATTCAGTATTTTGTTTATTTAGATTTTATTTATTTTTTTTGGATTAGTAAGTGACAATATATTTATTCAAGATACTCTGATAAGGCTTGCATGATTTAATAATACTTAAATTATGCGCCGATCGCGACATAGAATTTTGGGTCTTGACAATTTCAAATTCTATTATCCAAATATAAGTCAATAAATTTTAATTTTTAAATACATATTAAATAGAAATATATTAACAAGTTAATAAATAAATTATTATTTAAAAAAAAGTCAAATATTTTTTTTTAAATTAAAACAAATGAAAATGAAAAGTGAATAATAAAGAGTATTTTTTTTTCAATTGATTTAATACTTCCAATTACAGTTAACAATATTCCATTGGATTCCTTATTACCAAAACAAAATTCTTCCATTGGATTCACAAACTCAAAAGCTTGGCAACCAAATTTTCAAATTTTAAATGAATTTACCAGATTAAGGTGTGGTTTAGCATAAATGGATTTTATAAAATTTTGTGAAATTAATTTATAAATATAAAATTAAAATATTTAATTTAAATGAAACTTCATTTACAATTCTTAATAATTAATTCAATAAATTTTCTTATAAACAAATTAAATTTTATTAAAATTGATAAAAATTTATAAATAAATTTCAAACTTAAATTTATGTATATTTTAAATGATAAAATTACACTATCTTATTAGATATTATTCTATTTTATTTTTTCTTTCAATTTATTTTCTCTCATTTTATTTATATAATAGAACATATTTAGTATGAATAGACGTTGATATGGACATTAACACAAGCAGACAAAGATACAAATATGGATACATACAGACACAAGCATAAACACAAAAAGATATATATATAGACATGATCACAGACACAAATCTAGATAGACATAAAGATAAATATAGATATACACAAATATACAGATAGACATATACATAAACTTTGACAAAAATAGGCACATACATAAACACACACACAGACAAGCATAGATATTGACACAAATTAAGCAGACATAGATAGAGACAAGAATAAAGACAAACAAATACAAATATAGATATCGATAAAAAGATAGACGCAAATAGATATAAATACAAACATGCACAAATATAGATAGATAAATACACACACAAATAGATATAAACACAGATACGCACAAATATAGACAGACAAACATAAATACAGACATAGACAGATGCAAACATATGCAAACAAACACAGACTGAGACAAGCACAAATCTGACATAAATAGACTTGCATCACAAATATAAAAAAAAAAAAAGAAACAAATAGATACATACACATACAAACACAAATATAAATATAAACATAAACAAACATACATCAATAGACATAATAGAAATAAATATAAAGAAAGATAGATACAGACATATATAGACATAGACTGATTGACACAGAAATATAGGTGCAAATACAAATATAGACATAGACATATAAAGGCGTAGACAAATAGATACAAACACAAATATAAACACAAACATAGATATAAATTAACATAAATAGATAGACAATAATAATTATATATGTATAGAGAGAGAGAAAGAGAGAGACACATATAAACATCTATAGATAGATAAAGACACAAATATAGATACAGACATAAATTGACGTAGATATATACAAATGTAAACAGATAGACACAAACACTATTATAGACATAGATAAACACAAACATAAACATAGATAAATAGACACATCAGAAACAAATGACATTATAATTATTTTAAATGGTCATATTTTTAATTAAAAAAGAGAGAAGAAAAAGTATGTAATAATATATAAAAAAAAGATATTTTACAAAAAATAACATTTTAAATTAAATTCTTAATTTATATTCAACATAAAATTTATTTTATTTAAAATAAAATTTATATTTAATATAAAATATATTAAATAAATAAAATTATTTATAAATAAATTTAATGATAAATTTTATTTATAAATTAAATAAATTTTATTGTAGTGCTGAACTACATAGAATTTAACAAAATGAGTTCATCTAAAATTTTTATGAAAATCTACCTGAAAAATTGTCCTTTTTTTTTGACTTTTCAACTTTCATAAACAGAAACAAAAGACAAACATAAATTGAAGGAATTTCTAAGAAAAACTTGGAATATTGACTTTTTTTTTTCAATTATTATTGCTATTCGTACAATTCTCAAATAAAAAGTACTTGACTTAGAAACGTTCAGATTGAATGACTTTATTAATTGGATTGTTTGATCATTCCCGTCAATTCGATTGATTAGATAAAAGTATGACATCGCCTTGATATCATGGCATGTCACGAGTATAATTTTATTTTATTTATAAAAAATAAAATATATAAAATTAGAGATATAATATAAAATTCTAAAATTAATTTTCAACGCATCAGTACAATCAACGACAAGAAGTTGATGAAGTTATTAAGTGTAATCGGTGTGTATATATATATATATATATATTATTTTTTATAATTATATAAAATTTATTTTTTATATTAAAATAAATTATTTTTTTATAAAAAAATAAAAATTATTTTTTAATATTCAGACAGCATCTAATAGTCAATGTAAAAAGTTGATAAAGCAATCAACAAAGCTGTTTCATTTTATTTTTAAAAATGATTTTAACCTTTGTAGTTTTTCTGGTTCACTATTTTAAATGCTATTTAAAAATTTTGTTTAATTATTTTACAATTATTATAATTAAAATATATAAAATTTCACTTTAAACTAAATTTTAATGATATACACTACTATTTTGAATAATAGCTCAAATAACAATATCAATGATCAACCTTGTACTAAGTTGAATTGGAATATTAAGAAGCTTCTTGTGTATAGGTGTAAATTTTAATAATGATTATTTGAATTTGGTATTGTATTGAAATTTTGTAACTTAATCATTTCACACAATTCAAAATCTCTAATAGTTTCAAATGCAAGCCTGTCCAAATTAAGCTTAGTTATTTGTTCATAGTTTTATTGGTCAAACCAATTAATTTGGTTTAATTTTTAAAATAACTTTATAAGAGTGTGCCGCCTAATTAAATACGGATATATTAAAAAAATGTCATATAACACAATTTTTATTTTTATATATTTTATATAATAATTAATTATCTCATTAAAAATTAATTTTTTTATCTAAAAATTTTTAAATTTCAACTATTAAAATCTTATATCGTACAAAAATATATTACTAGCTATTTAAAATTCTTTTTACTATATTTTTGAAAAGTTTAAAATTTTTAAATTTCTATGGATTATAATATCTTTAAAAATTAACATTTTAACTACATTTTTATTAAATTAAAGAAAGAGTAAATTATTTTTTTAAAAAAATTATATTAACATATGCATATTTATATTTAAATAACTATTCACTATAAGATTATTTACAAAATTTAAGCATTTAATTTTAAAACATTTCTTATTATATTTAAAATTTAAAAATATTAATAATGATATTAAAAAAATTGTCACCTGTCATGTGAGTTTTTTTTACTTTATTTATTCTTTTATTGATATATATTAAATAATTTAAAAATAATATATTGATCAATTTATTTATTTATTTATTAATAATTGAAACAAAATTAAAATTAAATAAGAATTTTATTATTAATATTTCTTAATATAATTATGAAAATATGAAATATAAAAGTAATAAATTATGTTATTAAATTAAAAAAAAAATCTATGCAACGCGGTATCTATAAAATTAAAGATTATAAACAGAAAATTTAACTTAGTGATTAAATAAATAAAATTAATTTTTTTTAAAAAGTAACATTTTAATTCTTAAATCTAGTTATACAAATAAGAAAAAAACCTATTTTAAGCTTCAATCCGCTCATTTTGTTAAAAAATTATACAATAAAATTAATATATGCATAATAATTTTATTGTAATTATTAGTTATGATGTAGATCTCCCCATAATCAATGATTTTATTAAATCATTGTATGTACAACAGTTCTATCAAATAAAAATTTTATAAGGCTGGGGAACTCAATCTAATTAATTTTTTTAATTAGGTCTAATACTTTTTTTTCAAATTAGGTCTAATAGACTTTGGACCATACTTTCTAAACCCATCAGTATTTTATTAGACAAGCCATATATTTAGACTCATAACCATTCCGGTTAAACACTGAATTTTGGAATCAAATTCACAGCACGTTTTTTTTTTTTTTTTGAGGGCTACATATGTTCCTAAAATTAATTCATAGTTATGATAAAAAGTCGTTTGCTTATAAAAATTAATGTAGATGAAGAAATTAATAAAATTTTGTCGAAACATCAATTTTCTAGTTCTTGCCATGCAAGTTAGTTCGTATTTTCTTGAATTGATCTTTCTACGTCTCCAACTCATAATTTCAAGAAACTCCATCTAGATAAGCTTGACCTGCTCTCTCCCACCATCGGACATGAAAAAGTTTTCTACCTTCATGCATTCACATCCATCCTTCCATCTCTTCACATACTATAAATAGGGGAGAGCCCATCCATGAGCACTCACTTCCACAAAGAAATCAATCATCTAGAGAGAGATATCATGGGTTTTTCCTGTTCAAGATTTCCTTCAATGTTTCCATTTCTTTTTGTTCTTCTGTTGTCTTTCTCATGGGCAACTTCAGCTCATACCCATGAAGATTTTCTTGAATGTCTTCGTCTTCAATCTGAAGACTCTGCGTCTATTTCCAAGCTCATTTACACTCCAATCAATTCCTCCTATTTGTCTGTCTTGCAGTTCTCAATCCAAAACCGTCGGTTCAACACGACCACAACGCCAAAACCTCTTGTTATTGTCACCCCTTTGAATGTTTCCCACGTCCAAGCTGCCGTCTCTTGTTCTCAGAAGCATGGCATGCACATTAGAGTTCGAAGCGGTGGCCATGACTATGAAGGTCTTTCCTACGTTTCTGTACTCCCATTTGTCATTATTGATCTCATCAATCTTCAGTCTGTCACTGTTGATGCAACCAACAACACTGCATGGGTTGAAGCTGGTGCAACTAATGGCAAACTTTACTATTCAATTGCTCAGAAAAGTAGAACTCTTGGATTTCCGGCAGGCGTTTGCCCTACCGTAGGTCTTGGAGGGCACATTAGCGGCGGAGGATATGGCTTGTTGTTGCGTAAATATGGCCTTGCAGCAGATAATGTAATTGACGCCCAGTTGATTGATGTTAATGGTAGAATCCTCGATAGAGCTTCAATGGGTGAAGATCTTTTCTGGGCCATTAGAGGAGGTGGAGGAAATACCTTTGGAATTGTTGTTGCATGGAAAGTAAACTTGGTTCCAGTTCCAGCTACCGTGACTGTGTTCACAGTGGAAAAAACCTTGGAACAGAATGCAACCCAACTTGTCAATCGGTGGCAGTATGTGGCAGATAAGCTTCATGAAGATTTGTTCATCCGAGTTATCCTAGAAAGGGTTAATTCTAGCAATCAACAAGGAAAAACAACAATAAGAGCCGCATTTAATTCTTTGTTTCTTGGTGGAGTCGATAGACTTCTTCCACTGATGCAAGAGAGCTTTCCTGAACTGGGTTTAGGGAAAGACGATTGCACTGAAATGAGCTGGATCGAATCCACCCTCTACTTCGCTGGATTCTCAAGAAATACATCCCTGGAGATTTTGCTTAACAGGACTCAACCATCAGTGAGGTTTTTCAAAGCAAAATCTGACTATGTGAAGGAACCTATGCCTGAGGTTGCATTGGAAGGCATATGGGAAAGTCTGTTCCAATTAGAAGTGGGTTCAGGTCAGTTGATCTTTAGTCCTTATGGAGGAAGAATGAGTGAAATTTCAGAGTCCAGCATTCCATTTCCACATAGAGCTGGGAATTTATACAAAATTCAGCACTTGGCTTATTGGGATGAAGAAGGAATTGAGGAATCAAATAGGCACATAAGTTGGATCAGAAGGCTTTACAGTTTCCTGGCTCCCTATGTTTCAAAAAATCCAAGATTAGCATACATCAACTACAGGGATCTTGACATTGGGATCAATAACCAGGGAAACACAAGTTACAAGCAAGCAAGCATTTGGGGTAGCAAGTATTTCAAGAGTAACTTTGACAGGTTGGTCCATGTCAAGACCCAAGTTGATCCTTCTAATTTCTTCAGAAACGAACAAAGCATCCCACCTTTCTCAGCTTGATCATCATGATGAAGAAGAAGGATCATATAAGGTTGAGCAGCCTAATAAGGATGTTAGTGTTCTCTATTGGACATCCATGTGTAGGTTAATAATTGCTATGCGATTCTTTGAATGGAATTAGGTTTCATGAATAATCTAATAAAATTTGATGTCAAAAAATTAAAAAAGAATAAAAATGCATATGTAGAATTTGTAAATTGAGAAATAAAAGTTTGCTATGCACCCATCTAGACCATAGGATTTCGTGTGTATTTCATAATGTTTTATTGATATTATTTTCTTTTTGATCAGTTCAATCGGGAATTAAATCCATGACTTCGCAATTACGTATAATGGTGCGAGTATGCATTCCTATTACATGAATGAAATTTACGTTAAAAAAATTTGAGGGAAGCTTTAAAAGGGATTATTAGATTTACTTGTATAGTATTTCTCAGAATTACGTGAAATTTTTATTTAGTGTAACTGTTGTACGTACAACAGTTTAATTATAATTATTAATCATTGAGAAACTCACCTTTCATATTATAAGAATGATTTACTTATCTGTGAAAGAGATAATGCTATTTTTATTTGTATGGGAGTATTTTTTAATATTTCTTTTTAAAAAAATAAAAAATTAAATATTGAAAAATATATAATTAGATACAGACGAAAGAAGTTTCTTTTGTTTATTGTAATGTAGAGATGCTAATTTTAGGAAGCATGTGTTTTGGTTGGACAGTTTGACTCTTCTCAGGTTTTAGTTAGTTGCCCTTTGGCCTTTGGATTTGTAAGAAGCCTAACTATCACCGCCAAAGCACCGTTGGTAGTTATCACTTTCCAATTCCAAATTCCAAGCCTAAATATTTCTCTCAAAATTTCAATATATATGATAACAGTAGATACCTATTTTTTACCCTTAAAATTTCAATATATATGACAACAGTAGATACCTATTTTTTACCCTTTAAATGCATGCTTTGCAGATATAGCGAGAACCTTATATTAAAAATACTATTGAATGAAAAAGATCTTGAAATATTTTAGAAACTATGGAAAAATTAGAAAATTAATAAAATAAAACAATTTTTCAGAAAATAATTCGTTTTAATTTATAAAAATAAAAAATTTTATGCTTAAAAAGAGAGTCTAAAGCGTGTATTATTTAATTAAATTTAATTTTATATTTTCTAGACTTCAAATGAGCCTACTTAATTATTAAATAAGTTAAATTAATAAACCAAGCCCATTATTTTTTAATTTTTGGTTAAATTAATAAAAATGAACTTAAATGGACTTTTGGGTTTAATTATTATTTTTTTAAATAACTTTTTCAAGAATTTTAATAAATAAAAAAATAAAAAGAGATTATCTCTTGGTCATGTTCCACCAAGGGATAATTCAAGTTTTTTTTTTTCAATTAATTTTTATTTTATTATTTAGATAAGATAAAAATAAAAAAATAAAAAAAAAACAAACATATCTTCTGCCCGTTTCTTAGAAGGGTGTGTGTGTGCATATATATATATATATATATATATATATATATATATATATATAAAATTTATTTATTTATTTATTTATTTTTTAAATTTTATTTATATTCATTTTTTTTAATTTAAATATGTTAATTTTTATCTTATCGCCTAATCCTATTATAAAATTCATCATTATGATCAGGGTTTAGAGAGGGGATTAAAGTGGCTGAAATTAAAGAAATTTAGGTTAATTTTTTGCTCATAACTAGTGTGTGAGAGAGAGCTTCTCATTAGAATTTTTTCCCTCTCCAATTGTACTTACAATCTTTCCCACACATTCGCACAACTGTACCTTAATTCATTTAGTTTGTGTTAATTAATCATTATCAAATTATTTTAGTTCATTAGGTTTCTAACATTCCATAGCCTTCCAAGAAGTTAAGGGAGCCTTTTAATTTCAAAGAAATCTATTCCAAGAAAAGATATGTCTAATTGGGCACTCACAACTCCAAATAGTGTATTTTGTCTGTGTTTATTACTTCTGAATTTTCATCACGTAAATGTTAAATTTTAGGTTTATTAATAATTTTAATGAATTCATAGGCCTTTTCCACGTGGAATAGCGTTTTGAGTAAAAATAATAAAAAAAAACCTTTTCTCTAGCTTTAGATATATATATATATTTTTTTGTAAGTTGATAATTGATTAAGAACGTTTTCTAGGTTACAAGAACTTGTAAATTCTATTTAAGGGTCTATAATTGTTTGTTTTCCTTCAATTTTTTTCTGGAAGTACTTTAACTTGTCCTCTAAATTTGTGTATTTCAGTTTTGTAAAATTCTTTATAGAAAATTAGAAATAATATTTGAAATTTTGAGTTTTGAATCTATCTAGAATGCATGAAAGGTGGCTTGCATCTTAATTGCATATTATCTATTTGAGATTTGGGGGATTTATTTTTTCATTTTTTAATTTGATGCCTTAGCTATCTTATGATAAAATTTCATAATTTGCTATGAAGTTTTACTATTTTTCCTTATTTTTATAAGTTTTATGTAAAAATCTGTGTTTTCTGCATGTAAGTTAGCTTTAGCTATTTTTAGCATGTCACAATGATACACATTTTTTTAGTTTCTTGTTTCTATTTTTTAATTTTTTGTCTTAATAGTCTAGATTAATTTTTGTCCTAATTTTAGGCCTGTTTAATCAGTGAACCGAATTTTACATGTTTTGAACGCAAATCTATCAATTTTGGTAGATTTAGTACTTTAGTGTAAATTATTCTCTTTTATTATTTAATTGTATTCTAATATATTTTCTCGTGTTTTGAATGAGTTGGGAGACCTAAAGAAAGTAAGATTAAGATGGAAAACTTGGAATTAATCTAAGGGACAAACACCTAGTCATATTGAAATTGAAGAGGAAGAATTTTTCCTATCCTATTAAGAGTTTTATTTCTTTTAAGATTTTAATTTAATTTCTGTATTTATTATTATTAGTATATTATTATTATTGTTGTTATTATTATTATTAATTTTGTTTATTTAAGCAACATTTTTTTATTTTATTGGGATTTTCATTAGTATTTTTATTTTTTTTAGTCTTTAATTTATTTATTTAATAAAAGTTCATTTAGCACAATAAGACAATTCATGGCTCGTGCACAATCCAAAGAGTAAATTGGACCCTTCGATGGATTTGGCACAATTCAAGATGAAATTTCAAGGCCTCTTGCATGATATTAACAGGCTTAAGGCCTTGTAATAATTTTAGGATTAATTTTATTTTTGATTATGAGTTGTAAAGGTCATTTTAAGATTTTAACTTCTATTCTTCCCTCTCCCCCTCTTTCTTTAGTTTAGGGCTTTAATTATTTTTTAATTATTTTGAATATTTTCAAATGAAAATTTGACATATAATTGGGCTTAGTAAAAATGTATATAGGAAAATATGGTAATTAATGAACCTAAATACATAACCTATAACTATTAAAATGTTTAGGTCCCCCCCTCTTCCTCTTATGGAAATGCTTAGAATTATTTCTTTTATATGTTATCTATGACATGAAAAATGACCTGCATATAATTAACCTAGTTAAATATAAATGTACGGTAAGATGGTAAATAAGGTAATTCATTTAATTTAGAAATATCACATGATAAGATTTTCTATGCTCATGTAATTACTTGTTATTTAGAATGGTTGAATTTAAATGTGTGTATAACTTTGGCTTGCATGAATGCATGATTAAGGAATTTAATAAAAGAGACAATAAGACAAGCTTTAAGAATCAATAATAGAGGTTATCTCTTATTCTAAGATAAGTCCCGCAGAGAAGGTGCCTAACACCTTCCTTTTATTGTGCTCACTATCCCGAACTAGGCTATTGGGTTCATGGTAAAAGAAGATTAGTGGAAGGAGTGAGTTGTCACTCATATCCCTTCTATAATTTTGTCCCCGTTATTACCCAGGTGATGACTCCTTTACTCTACCTTCATGGCATTAATATCTAAATATCGTAGTAATGTTATAAGAAGACGATGCTAAACCAAATTTGAGCGTTTCCCAATAATATTCATCTAATTAATTTTGACTAGATTTAGGTAACAATAAGGAGTTTTTTTTTATTTTAATTCTTGTAAATTCACTATATATATTATTAGCTTCTCCACATAAGCCACCCTAAGGTTTCTCTCTAATAAGGTGTTTGTCTTAACTTATAATAGCTCAAACAAGTTTAGAAGCTATAATTTAATTTGGTATTTTCATGTTTTAATTTGGTGTCTTAGCTATCTTATGATAAAATTTCATAATTTGCTATGAAATTTTGCTATTTTTTCCTTATTTTTACAAGTTTTATGTGGAAATCTGTGTTTTCTGCATGTCAATTAGCTTTAGCTATTTTTAGCATGTCACAATAATGCACATTTTTTTAGTTTCTTTTTTCTATTTTTTAATTCATTATCCTAGGAGTCGAGGTTAATTTTTGTCCTAATTCTAGGCATGTTTAATTAGGTGAACCGAATTTTACATGTTTGGGATGCAAATCTATCAATTTTGGTAGATTTAGTATTTTAGTGTAAATTATTCTCTTTTATTATTTAATTGTATTCTAATATGTTTTCTCGTGTTTTGAATCAGTTGAGAGACCTAAAGAAAGTAAGATTAAGATGGAAAACTTAGAATTTGTCTAAGGGACAAACTCCTAGTCATATTGAAATTGAAGAGGAAGAATTTTTCCTATTCTATTAAGAGTTTTATTTCTTTTAAGATTTTAATTTAATTTCTGTATTTATTATTATTATTATTAATTTTGTTTATTTAAGCAATATTTTTTATTTTATTGGGATTTTCATTAGTAATTTTATTTTTTTTAGTCTTTAATTTATTTATTTAATAAAAGTCCATTAAGCACAATAAGCCAATTCATGGCTTGTGTACAATCCGAAGAGTAAAGTGGACCCTTTGATGGATTTGGCACAATTCAAGAAGAAATGTCAAGGCCTCTTGCATGATGTTAACAGGCTTAAGGCCTTATAATAATTTTAGGATTAATTTTATTTTTTTTATTATAAGTTGTAAAGGTCATTTTAAGATTTTAACTTCTATTCTTCCCTCTCCCCCTATTTCTTTAGTTTAGGGCTTTAATTATTTTTTTAATTATTTTGAATATTTTCAAATGAACATTTGACATGTAATTGGGCTTAGTAAAAATGTATATAGGAGAACATGATAATTAATGGGCCTAAATACATAACCTATAAATATTAAAACGTTTAGGTCCCTCCTCTTCCTCTTATGGAAATGCTTAGAATTATTTCTTTTATATGTTATGTATGACATGAAAAATGATGTGCATATAATTAACCTAGTTAAATATACATGTAGGATAAGTTGGTAAATGAGGTAATTCATTTTATTTAGAAACATCACATGATATGATTTTCTATGCCCATGTATTTACTTATTATTTAGAATGGTTGAATTTAAATGTGTGTTTAACCTTAGCTTGCATAAATGCATGATTAAGGAATTAATAAAAGAGATAATAAGACGAGCTTTAAGAATAAAAAATAAAGGTTGTCCCTTATTATAAGGTAAGTCCCACAGAAAGAGTACCTAACACTTTCCTTTTATTGTACTCATTATCCCGAACTAGGCTATTGGGTTAATGGTAAAAGAAGATTAGTGGAAGGAGTGAGTTGTCACCCACATCTGTTCTATAATTTTGTCCCCGTTATTACCCAAGTGGTGACTCCTTTACTCTACCTTCATGGCATTAATATCCAAATATCATGGTAGTGTTATAAGAAGACAATATTAAACCAAATTTGAGCGTCCCCCAATAATATTCATCTAATTAATTTTGACCAAATTTAGGTAACAATAAGGATTTTTTTTTTTAATTGTTGTAAATTCACTATATATATTATTAGCTTCTCCACATAAGCCATCCCAAGGTTTCTCTCTAATAAGGTGTTTGTCTTAACTTATAATAGGTCAAACAAGTTTAGAAGCTATAATTTTAAGTTGACCTATTTGTTTAAGATATTTTTAAAGCTTATAAACCAAAATATTAAGCTGCTAGAGAAATTTTTCATTTTAGTGCTTATAAACTGGATGCTTATAAATTAGTTTAATAAAATATTTTACTGTATTACCCTCATCAAATTTTATAATTCCACAATATATCCTTATTGTATTTATTCCTATGTTCATGTTAAAAAATTTATTTTTCTGCAATAATTTGAATAAATTATTTACATTAATTTTAATGAATTGAAAATTATTTTTATTAATTTTAATAAAATATTTGCCTATAAAAATATTTATACATTTAATTTAAAATTAAATTATATTGTAGTGTGATTGAAATATATTTTGATAATATTATAATAAAATATTGAGTTAATATAATTTATTTTTTAAGGAAATAATTTAGTATTCTTTTTAATCATTTTAATAATAAATGTACCTACAAATCATTTTTTTATCAAATGTATTAATTACTTATTAATTACTTATAAATATTTTAATTAAACACATAACTGTTTAAAATTATAAATACTTATAAGTACAAATTAACTGATAAATACTAGATATTTATACCAAATACCCTTTAAATTTTCTAAATTACTCGCCAAGATAGCATGTCAATTTTATATAAATAGTAAATTAAATAATATGTACAAGTAAATAAAATTTAAATGGACCATCAATAATTAGAATAGTAAACTAAATAATATGTACAAGTAAATAAAATTTAAATGGACCATCAATAATTAGAATAGTAAACAATACAATAATCAGAAGATTGATTATTTATCAATCCAATAATAGAAAAATTGCAAATCAAAATGATAAAAAAAATTTAGATATTAATTATTGTTATTAACTAATATACTCCTATTTAATGTGCATTAAAAAATAAAATTCATTAGTTTCAAAAATAATTTAGTAATATTCCCTCCGTTACGCAAAGGTAAACTTACTTTTTTTTTTTCATTTGTCTTAAATTATAGATATTTTTTATTTTGAAATAATAGAATTCATTTATTTATTTACTAATATGCCCCTATTTAATATGTATTGATAAAATAAAATTCATTAATTTTAAAAATAATTTAGTAACATGAGTTATTTAATTTTAATAGAGCAATATAAGTAGAGGGTATATTAGATAATGACTTAATTATATTATCTATATTTACTTAAATTATGTAAAAATAGAAATAAGCTCAAATTTATAGGACGGAAGGAGTACAAATTATTTAATTTTTAATTGATTTATTGTTTCAATTATATTAATTATATTTTATTAAATTATTTAAAAATAGAAATAAGTTTAAGGGGGTATATGAAATGTTAAGGCGACAATATAACGCTAAAATTTGTATTTTCGACTGCTAAGCTAATCAAGAGTAAATTTTAGAGTCGTGGTGTTATCAATATGCACAACATATTTGATTAACTAGATATATATATTATTCAATTCAAATACTACATACTTATTAATTTGTTTAAGTAAATTGTTTGTGCTAAATCTAACCAGACTTTTCTCATGGGGCGTTGTCATCTTGATAAAATTAAGGGCAAGTGATGTATACTCTTACAATTTTCAAGGGAATAACACTTTATTCTATAAGGCTTGCCATTATTCATTAATAAATTCTTTTTATTTTCAGAATTATATTAATTAATCTATGTTGTTTAGTTTCGTTAATAAATTAGTCTTTTTAATTGATGTTGTCGACTACAAGAATATATCTTAAAAATTGAAGAAAAACTAATTCATTGACATAATTAAAACACATAAACTAAATCATATAATTTTGATTAAATCTTAAATTTTTAATTTTTTTTTTCTTTTCACTGATTCATTGATGAGATCAAAATTGGATAAATTTCAATAGCCGTCCCTAAATTTTGGGGATTATAATAAAGATGTCCTAAACTTAAAAATATAACATCAAACTCCTTAAATTTTGAAATTTTGTATAGTAACATCTTTTTTACTCCCAGTATCTAGTTTATACAGTCCAGAGTAACAATGACGTGGACAATTTTCTTTTCTCTACGTGATAGTAGCAAAACCGATTATGATTTTTTTTATAAATCAACTATGAAAGAATTTTAGTCATATGAGATAATAAAACCCTAGACGTATAACAGTTGATTAGAAAGATTTTACCTATGAAAAACAACAATAATTATGCACATTATGTAACACCCCTAATTTTTAAATTTATTATTTTTGGGTAAATATTGATATTTTATTTTATTTGAATTTTAGAAAATTATTTGAAATTTTTTAGATTTTAGAAATCGGGTTCGATTTTTCGAAAACAAAACTTTGATGATTTTTTTTAAATTAATTTAAAGACCACGTGGCAAAATTAAAAATATATTTGGAGTCTACGAATTTTTCTGAGTTTTCTAGAAATTTTTCAGAATTTTTGAGCCTCGTTTTCAGTTCCAAGACAGAGTAAAAATTCAAAATTTTGTATCCTGAATCAAACCGGCCGAAACGAACCAGACCGGATCGGACCGGCCGAATCGGGCCGGCTCCTTTTTCTTCTTCTTCTCCTCTTCCCGCGCGCGTTCTCCTCCCTCTCTCTCTCTCTCTCTCTCTCTCTCTCTCTCTCCCGTTTTCTCTCTCCTCCCTCCTCCCCTCGCAGGCCAGCCTCCTCCCCAGCCTCCCCATCTCGCCGGCGTGCCTCCCCAGCCACCCATTTCGTCGGCGCCGCTTGAACGCCGGGAAGCGTCAGCTGGCGGCAACGGCCTGCAACGCCGCTTTGTCTTCGGTCGAAATCGCGGTCGGCCACCATTTGGGCCGGGTCTTGTGTCTAAACCCATCTACACCTCGAGAGCTTTCCATAGACACCAAGAACACCAAAATCCATTGAGCGGTTTGTCCAATTTTTGTCTGAGAAATTTTAGCCCATTTTGACTTTTGTGCTAGATTTCTCGCAAACCGTGAATCCCACGAGAAAATCGAGAGTACCAGAGCGCTCCACTCGTTGAGAGCTTCACGGCAATATAAATTTCAAAATTTTTCGACACCGTTTTTGGTAGGTCACACGGAACTTCGCAGTGTTTTTTCGAGCATTAAATGAGCTTAGAAAATTCCGTAAAATTTATGTACTAACCCCCGTGTTGTGGGCTTCGTATAGGTATCTTCAATTCACGAAAATTTGACAGTTGTCTGGGTTTGTGAATTTCCGACCTGACAGATCGGCTACCGAAAAAGTCTCCGAATTGGATCGAGGTTTTGGCTACACCACTATTGTCAGACGTCCCAAGCGCGTCCCCGGAGTTGGAATCGGCATAGGTAAACCCGAACTTTACTTTTCGTAATTTTCTAGTGCTTAAATGGGATTAAAAATCCATAAAATATTCGTGATAGTTCAGAAAATTATGATTCTTTTTGCAATAGCCTAGTAATATTGCTAAGGACCGCGGGGCAAAGTTTTAGAATTTTTAGAGCTTATTTGGGCAGTTTTTGCAAAAATGATTAATTATAAGGACTAAACTGTAAATTTACATATTGCGATTGAGAACTGTTTGGATGGGCCCAGGAGGGGCTGTGTGATGTGATTGAGTTGTGAGTGTATGATTTGTGAATATAGAAGTGCATTTGAGCCCTTTTGCAGGTTAGGTAGGTCCTAGGTATAGGGGAGACTCTGCCGGATTTTCGGCACGACTTAGGACGTATTTGGTCTTTTCTTGGTTTGTATTGAGTCAATTGTATTAAACAATTGTAATAAAATTGTCAGGTGAGCCGGGACAGCCTTCTTCCTCCGCCCAGCCGCCACAGTGACTGCTGTCAAGTCTGTGAGTAAAATATTAATTTTAATTATAATTTCGATATTATTATATGTTCAAGCATGCCCATGCATCACTTATATGTATATATCTATGTAGTTAAACTCTAGGCACGTTTTATGTTGCATTCACAACTGTTAAAGTGCCATGGATGTTGTTGTGGTAATTTGGAGCAGTGTGCGTGCGTTGGCGTGCGTGTGATGTGGTGTTGGCTATGGATAGGACGGGTAGTCACAGCTTGAGATCTTCGCTGGGACCCGGTCCTTCGGGGTAGTCACGGCTTGAGTTCTTCGTTGGGGCCCCGATTGGGTCTATTAAGCGAAAGTCCGGCTTGAGTTCTTCGCTGGCACATGTTGGATCTAAGAGAGCTGTATAGGGGATCAGCTCCCATATATTTATGATTTGACATTACTGGGTGTGTGAGTGCTCCAAATTACCTTTTTGCTGTTATGATGTGAAAATATTGCTGATGTTGCATTTCACTCTACAGGGTGCATTAGCTTTAGATAGTTATAGAGATTATGGTTAAAATTGATATTTTACTCTCTGAGTCGAACGCTCACTCCTGTTCAATATTTTTCCAGGCTACAGGAGGATATTTTTGAGGTTAACCTGCTTTTCTCTCTCGCAGGTCGTTTATTAATTTTTGTATAAACCTGTTAACTCTTAGAATTTTCGCATGTGTTAGAAATATTTATTTGAATTGGGTCTGTAATATAAATTGTTATTTTGGATCTGTAAACTTATTATTTTATGCATGTTGATGGACTGGATGAGGGAGCTGAGCTCCCATTTATTTTTATGTTGTATGAGTATGTGGAGGGTGAGCTGAGCTCCCCAATTGACTATATATTGTGTTTACAGGTTGGGTGAGTCAAAAACTCCCCGTTGAAAGGTCTATTTTATGGCCGGACTCTGTCCGATTGAATCCTTAAAATTGGGTCCAAATGGGCTTTAGATTTGTGTTGAAAAATAGTTAGGCTTACTACGGGCCTCGGGGGCTTTAGGCTGGTCCAGGTCCTAGTGCCGGTCTGGCCCATAGGTTGGGTCGTGACACATTATCACCACTTTTTACCTATGAAAAATAACAATAATTATGCACATTATCACCACTCTAAATTGTTCACATCAACTTATTACTTATAAATCAACTATTGAAGTTTTGAAGGATTTTACTATGTAGAATTTTAAAGTTTAGAAATTTTACATATTACATTTTTAAGTTCAAAAATATTTTTATCACAACTCTTGAAATTTATCCGATCGGAATTTGAAAACCTTACTCGTGATAAGAATGGCTGAATTTTATGAGTGGTTGACGCGCACACACTTATCCATCATCAACCAATCGTTGAATTTGACAATTTTGATCACTGGAATGGCAGATGTGGTATAGAATTATCAAAGATAATGTATTTGACATTTATTTTTGTGTCAAAACTAAAAAATTGGTACTTCCAGAAGTGGGGCTTTGTTTGTGTATTCCATTCCACAAAAGATTTTATTTTTCAGTGCTGGGCCAAGCCTTGGCTCCCTCCCTCCGCTCTTGGAGGCTGGAGCTTATAGCTTAACACAGAGACTGTGGATAGGCAATAAAAAGAAAAAATTAAAAAAATCTTACGGAGGAGAAATTATTGAGAGCTTTAGGTGCATTGTTACTCGCATTATTATAAGTCTTTCTTGTTTTTGAAAGATAAAAGGGTTTCATTAAGTATAAAGAAGTAAAAGAGCAATAGAAATCCAAGGCCCAAGGCCTCATTATAGAAATGTACCCCTGTGTAACCCAAATCACCCAAAGCCTAAAAGACAAAAACTAACCCGTAACTCATACAAGAAAACCCTAGAAATTTTAAGTGAATTACAAGAAAACCCTAGAAATTTTGAGTGAATTTTTCTTTTTTTTTTTTTTTTTCAAAATGCACTTCATTGTATTAAACAAGACCAATTAGACAGATATAACATCATCTAATTACATAAAGCATAAAGGCAAAGGCTCAAAATTAATTAGCCCCATACAACAACCCAATCCAAACCTAAAAAATCAAAGAGTGTTTAGTATTAGTGGTTCGATACTCTTATTCTTTAAGCGGGGTCTAATGTTCTATTTTCGTATAGAGAAAAAATACGCATTGATAACACTTTACCCATTAGTCATGATAATTGGACTAGAAATATACCTACAGCATAAAAAAATAAAAAAAAAATGAGTGTATTCTTAAAAAAGGAAATTCATTGTGCCTTAACTTGATGGTATGAAATCAGTTCTAAACTGTAAAAGTCTCGAATTTAATAGAAGTTAATTGTATGAAAAGAAAGGAAAAAAGTTTTCATTGATGTCATTCATGAGCAAAGTAACGGATGTTATTCTATATATTTGATAATTGTATCATTATAAGTAATGCATGAACTTAACGATAAGTTAATGACTCGATTAAGTATGATTAGCATATCGAGGTGGAATACTTTGTTCATGATTGAAGAAATTATCAGGATCAACTCTGGCTTTCACCTCTGTCAACCTGAAGAGGTTGTTCTTGAAATACTTGAGCCCATAAACTTTAGATGTCTTAAAGTCTGTATGGTTGCTTGGATTGCTACCAATATCAAGATCTCTATAGTTGAGAAAAGCCTCTTTTGGTTCCTTGGTCATGGTCATGTGCGGAGCCGTTGCATCATACATTTCTCTTAACAAATTTACCTGCTTTTCTGTATCAATCCCATCTTTTTCTTTCCAATTCGTAGAATATTGAATCAAGAATCTGTATCCAGCTCTATGAGGGAATGGACTGTTAGTTTCTGCAAGTTCACTTATTCTTCCTCCATAACATCCGCCCCACTTTAAGTATCGACTTCCAAATTGCCTCTAGACCAGACTTTGGAATCACATCTTTCACATAATCAGACTTAGCTTTGGAAAGGAATAGTGTTGTGTTAGGTCTCTGGAGCAGAACATCAATGGGTGTTCCTTTGGGAAACTCTCCCCAGAAAAGTGTTGATTTTATCCAGCTTACTTCTTCGCAATCCTTTCGCTGCAAGCGCAGTTCAGGAAAGCTCTTTTTTACCAATGGAAGAAGTCTGTCAGTTTTTCCAAGAAACATGCCGATGAAAAGTACTTGAATCGTCTTCTCACACTTGCGTGTACCGTCCGCAATTGTTGGCATTGCTCTTATGAAAAGATCATTGTCTAGCTCAGAAGCAACTTCCTGCCACCGATAAACGATGTCAGTTGCTCCTTGTTCTAAGGTCCTGCCCACCCTGAATACGGTGACTTTTTCAGGAATTCTAACCAATTTGATCCTCCAAGAAAGAATGACCCCAAAGCTTGCCCCGCCACCACCTCTAAGTGCCCAAAATAGATCTTCTCCCATGGTTCGTCTGTCGAGAATTCTACCATTGGCATCAACTATTTGTGCATCATCGATATTGTCCACAGAGAGACCAAATTTTCTCATCAAGTTCCCATATCCTCCTCCACTAAAGTGACCTCCAGTGCCTAGAGTAGGGCAGATCCCAGTAGGAAAAGCATGGATGCTGCTTTGGTTGGCAATCTGGTAGTAAAGTTCACCAACAGTTGCTCCTGCTTCAACCCATGCAGCTTCTGGTAAGGCTGAACAAAAATTTTGCGAAAATTGAACATGTCAAGGATGATAAATGGCACTTTTGATGTGTAGGAAAGACCCTCGAAATCATGGCCACCACTCCGAATCCTGATCTGCAAGCCATGAGACTTGGCACAAATAACAGTTGCTTGGACATGGGATTCATGTGTGGCGGCTATAAGAGCAAGAGGTTTTGGGGTTTTTTACCAATGCCGTGTAATAAAAAAAAATTACTAAGAAACAGTGGATTTTAATTTAATTATAAAAAATAAGTGGATTATACTGAAGTAAAATATATGAGAATGAAACGCTAATCATAATAGCATATTAAGATCCGGATGTTATTATAAATATCGTATAAAATTTAAACAAAATAAAGAAAACAGGACGCTCAGTTTTCATTTTAATTTTTTAATGATTTTATTTTATATTTTAAATAAAATATAAATATTATTTTAATAAATAATATTATAATAATTAATATTATATATATAGTAATATTTTTATTATAAAAAATTATTTTTTAATTTAAAATTAAATTAAATTTGAATTAAATAAAAAATTAAAATATAAAATATTATTAAAATAAAATAATTAAAAATTAAAAGAAAAGTTGAAAATAACGGTACAACTTTTGATTTAATTATTTTATTTTATATTTTAAATAAAATATAAATATTATTTTAATAAAATTATTATAATAATTAATATTATATATTATAATATTTTTATTATAAAAAATTATTTTTTAATTTATAATTAAATAAAAAATTATTATAATATTTTTATCAAAATAATATTTATATTTTATTTAAAATATAAAATAAAATAATTAAAAAATTAAAAAAAAAATTCAACACTATTATAAGTATGATTTTTTTTTAATTATTTTATTTTAATAATATTTTATATTTTAATTTTTTTATTTAATTCCACTCAAATAGCATCCGGACCTCAAATAGAATCCCGTTTCCATATATTCCACTTCAGTATAATTCACTATTTTTTTTATAATTAAATTCAAACTTACTCTTTTTTTTTTATATATTTTTTTTATTACACCGCATTGCTAAAAACCCGAGGCTTTGGGGTTGCAGGGGTCAGAAATCTCAGGTTTTTCACATAGGCTTCCAAGGTGGATTGAAAAGAGGGATCAGAAGGCTTATGTATGGCTTTAGCTATTGGACTAGAGGAATTAACATGAGTGGGAAGGCACTGGAGAAAGCTTTCCAAGGTTGAATCATCACAAGCTGCCAAAAAAACTGAAATAATAAAAATGATAAAACATATTGAAACCTTCATATTTGAGGGAGATGATTATTTTCTTCCTGCTTACGCTTCTTCTTTTAACTTGTATTTGTAGGCAAGGAGCAACCCAAATCTGTTTTGCTCAGTTGCTGATATTCAATTGTATGTACGGCATTTATGATATTGGCTGCCTGTTGGATTCTTATCAGGACCAGCCGCTTGTTTTGTTTCTTTACTGCCATTTTAGGGCCATTTCATATAATATGCTGACATAGCATGTTATATCTATACTAAGTACATAGAGTATTCTATTGTTATTCTTTTCACTTAGCATTTTATATTTTAAGTGGGGTGTATCAGAGTAGATTATTGATCAAATTTAGTTGAATACATGCTAAATTTTTCCCATTTTATAATAAAAACTAGTAATGCGCATGTTATATATGGATAATTTATATTTTATTTTTATATTTTTTAATTTAATTTTTAATTATATTTTAAATAAGGTAAATTATTACTATTAAATTAATTTTAAATTAAAATTTATCTCTTATTTAATTTAATTTAATAAATTTTTACTTATTATAATAAATTTTTACTTATTAAATTAAAATAATTTTATGTAGACTATACATTTTATCTCTCAAATTTTTTAATAAAGATTTCATAATAAAAATAATAGAAAATATAATAATATAATAAAATTATTTATTGAAGATATGAAATAATTTAATATTAATTAAATTATATGATAGTTGATTATAATATTATAAATTAATAGTTAATTTTTTTTAAACTAATGGTCGTCAATGACCTTTTATTATTATTATTATTATTATTATTATTATTATTATTATTATTTATTTTAAACTATTATCATTATTATTATTATGAAGGATAACATGTGATAAATAATATTTTTGAATAAATAAATTTATAAAAAAATAATATAAATAATTTTTAAATATTATATTTAATTATAAAATATCTTAATTTTTAAAAAATAAATTTTAAAGAAAATAAAAATCTAAATAATAAATATTAAGGCAGTATTGTAAATAATAACGATAATTAAAAGAGAAATAAAAATAATAATAATTAGTATAAAATAAAACACACAGGTTTTTTTAGAAAAATGTCATCTCTTTGAAAATACCACTCCACTTTATATATATATATATATATATATATATATTATACTTATAAGAAAGAAAAAAACAGATTACAGGGCATTTATGATAGTATTTTTCTTGATATGTTTCTTGGATTCATGCCTAGTATATACAATGCCCTGTCATTAATACAGTAAGCAAGCATACTATATAGAGAGAGTTAAAGAAAGTTTTGCCAATAATACTATCGTCCTGTTTAAAGAAAGTTTTGCTAATAATACTGTAACACCCCTAATTTTTAAATTTATTATTTTTGGATAAATATTGATATTTTATTTTATTTGAATTTTAGGAAATTATTTAAAATTTTTCGGATTTTAGAAATCAGGTTCGATTTTTCCGAAAACAAAAACTTTGATGATTTTTAAAAATTAATTTAAAGACCAAGTGGCAAAACTAAAAATATATTTAGAGTCTACGAATTTTTCTGAGTTTTCTAGAATTTTTTCGGAATTTTTGGGCCTCATTTTCGGTCTCAATGCAGAGTAAAAATTTAAAATTTTGTATCCTGAATTGAACCGGTCAAATCGAACCGGACCGGATCGGACCAGCCGAATCGGGCCGGCTCCTTTTTCTTTTTCTTCTTCTCCTCTTCCCGCACGCGTTCTCCTCCCTCTCTCTCTCTCTCTCTCTCTCTCTCTCTCTCCCGTTTTCTCTCTCCTCTCACCTCTCCTCGCCGGCCAGCCACCTCCCCAGCCTCCCCACCTCGCCGGCGCGCCTCCCCACCTCGCCGGCGCGCCTCCCCAGCTCGCTGGCTGCCACCTGAAACACAAGGAAATATCGCGCGAAGTGACGCGACGCGCAGCACGCCGCCTAGTCTTCCCAGCCGAAATTTGGCCTATCAGGCCACCATTTGGGCCGAGTCTTGTGTCTAAACCTATCTACACCTCGAGAGCTTTCCATAGACACCAAGAACACCAAAATCCATCGAGTAGTTTGTCCAATTTTTGTCCGGGAAGTTTTAGCCTATTTTGACTTTTGGGCTAGATTTCTCGCAAACCGTGAACCCCACAAGAAAACCAAGAGTACTAGAACGCTCCACTCGTCGAGAGCTTAGCAGCAATATAAATTTCAAAATTTTCTGACACCATTTTTCGGTGGGTCCCACGGAACTTCGCAGTGTTTTTCCGAGCATTACATGAGCTTAGAAAATTCCATAAAATTTATGTACTAACCCCCGTGTTGTGGGCTTCGTGTAGGTATCTTCAATTAGCAGAAATTTGACAGTTATCCAGGTCCGTGAATTTCCGGCCAGACAGACCGGCTATCGAAAAAGTCTCCGAATTGGATCGAGGTTTTGGCTACCCCACCATTATCAGACGTCCCGAGCGCGTCCCGGAGTCAGAATCGACATAGATAAACCCGAAATTTACTTTTTCGTAATTTTCTAGTGCTTAAATGGGATTAAAAATTCATAAAATATTCGTGGTAGCTCAGAAAATTATGATTTTTTTTGCAATAGCCTAGTAATATTGCTAAGGACCGCAGGGCAAAGTTTTAGAATTTTTAGAGCTTATTTGTGAATATAGAAGTGCGTCTTGAGCCCTTTTGTAGGTTGGGTAGGTCCTAGGTATAGGGGAGACTCTGCCGGATTTTCGGCACGACTTAGGACGTATTTGGTCTTTTCTTAGTTTGTATTGAGTCAAATTTACTAAATAATTGTAATAAAATTGTCAGGTGAGCCGGGACAGTCTTCTTCCTTCGCCCAGCCGATACAGTGACCGCTGTCAAGTCTGTGAGTAAAATATTAATTTTAAGTGTAATTTCACTATTATTATATGTTCAAGCATGCCCATGCATCACTTATATGTATATATCTATGTAGTTAAACTCTAGGCACATTTTATGTTGCATTCACAACTGTTAAAGTGCCATGGATGTTTTTGTGGTAATTTGGAGCAGTGTGCGTGCGTTGGCGTGCGTGTGATGTGATGTGATGTTGGCTATGGATAGGACGGGTAGTCACGGCTTGAGATCTTTGCTGGGACCCGGTCCTTCGGGGTAGTCACAGCTTGAGTTCTTCGCTGGGGCCCCGATTTGGTTTATTAAGCGAAAGTCCGGCTTGAGTTCTTCGCTGGCACATGTTGGATTTAAGAGAGCTGTATAGGGGATCAGCTCCCATATCTTATGATTGATATTACTGGGTGTGTGAGTGCTCCAAATTACCTTTTTGCTTTTATGATGTGAAAATATTACTGATGTTGCATTTCACTCTACAGGGTACATTAGTTTCAGATAGTTATAGAGATTATGGTTAAAATTGATATTTTACTCTCTGAGTCGAACGCTCACTCCTGTTCAATATTTTTCCAGGCTACAGGAGGATATTTTTGAGGTTAACCTACTTTTCTCCCTCGCAAGTCGTTTATTAATTTTTGTATAAACCTGTTAACTCTAGAATTTCCGCATGTGTTAGAAATATTTATTTAAATTGGGTCTGTAATATAAATTGTAATTTTGAACCTGTAAACTTATTATTTTATGCATGTTGATGGACTGGATGAAGGAGCTGAGCTCCCATTTATTTTCATGTTGATATGAGTATGTGGAGGGTGAGCTGAGCTCCCCAATTGATTATATATTGTGTTTATAGGTCGGGTGAGTCAAAAACTCCCCGTTGAAAGATCCATTTTATGGCCGAACTCTGTCCGGTTGAATTCTTGAAATTGGGCCCAATGGGCCTTAGAGTTGGGTTAAGGAATAGTTAGGCTTACTACGGGCCTCGGGAGCTTTAGGCTGGCCCAGGTCCTAGTGCCGGTCCGGCCCATAGGTTGGGTCGTGACAAATACTATCGTCCTGTTTGAATTAAGGGAGATCAGGGGAAGATTAACAAAATAATTTTCGGATAATTAAGCCATAATACCGAAAAATTAAAAAGAAAATTATATTTCATTTATCAGGATGTGGCTTTTAGACATTTTAATTATGAAAATAATAGTACAGTATCACCTTTTTGAGAAAGTAAATTTAAGAAAATAAAATGATTTTAGGGATCTGATATTATATTATTTAATTATAAATGAAAGAAAACATAAATAAAAATTTTTTTAGAACTTGAAATTATTGTATTTGGTTAGTTTTAGAGCATTCTCTCAAGCTCTTACTTAAATATTAATCATTTCATTTTCTCGCCTAGTAGAATACATCTAATAGAATATATGTTAAAAATTGAACAAAAAATTAATTCGTTGAAATAATTAAATCACATAATATATTAAATCTTAAATTTTTAGTTCTTTTTACTTTAACCGAATTAATGAAATTAGAATTGGATGCATTTCAATAGTAGCCTATGAATTTCAATGATTGTAATAGAGTTGTCCTGAACTTAAAAATATAACATATAATTCCTTAAATTTTAAAATTTTACATGATTTTGTTACTCTAATAGACAGTTAATACAATTTAGAGTAACGGTAACAAAACAGTTATAATTTTTTTCACATATCAAATATGAAAGAATTTCAGCAATACAAAATAATGAAATGCTAGATGTATAACAACTGATTAGAAATACTTTACCTTCAAAAAATAACAGTAGTTCTATTTGTTATTGTCACTCTGAATTATCTTTATCAATTTATTATTTGTGCATTCCATTCCATTTATTGACATTAACAATCCCACATTTTCAACCTTAATTTCCTTTGTTTTAAAACACCAACTGTGGGCGGCCAGAAATTCCTATATCAACAAGGTTCACATTATGCGTAGAAGATTCATAAATTTTAAATAATATCTAAATTGTTAAGTATTTATTTCTTAATATAAAATGCTAAAAAATTTAAAAATTTTAGATTAAAAAACAATAATAATCATAACAATTCTTATAATATTTCTAGTTACTGCATGCATGCTTTTCTATGAACATTTAGCTTTCTCCTTCTTTTTATGATCATTCTATTATTCAAGTTAATTTTCTTTCATAAAAATTACAAAACAAGAATTTCCGAAATTTGTTTCAACATTTTAGATTATTTTTTTTAATTCAAATGCTATAGTTGATAAGCTTTCTTTGAAAATCAATTAATTTTGATGCTTTGTCTGATGTAATTCGGTAAAAAAAATATATTAGTAAAATATTTATTTATATTATAAATTTAGTTATTATATATATACATAACATATTAAAGTATAAAATTTTTTGCTACTTTAAAAAATTATAATAAATTTTATATATAATAAATAGAAGCAAATTTTATTATTATAATAATTATTTAAAGGAATAAAAATTATATATGTGACATCAAGGTATTGCATCAAATCCTTACATATAATTTACAAATTCAAAAGGAAAAAAATTAATATAAATCCTAGAAGGTTAGACTAGATAGCATAATAGTATAAGATTAAAACAATAAAAATCACTATTTACTTAAATTAAAAATTCATAGAAAATTAGAGATTAATAAAATAATAAATTAAATAAATAAGATAATAAATCTCATTTAATTTGAGATGGTATAACAGAAAACTATTTAGCTAATTTATTTTTAACTTTTAATAATAATTACTAATAAAATTTCAATTTATGAAATAAAATTTGAATAAATAATTTTTAATTACACTTTGGTACTCATTTATCAATAAGTAAATAAATCTAATGCTTTAAATTAAATTAAATTATAAATTCGTTAAAAAACAAAAAGAAAATTGAGAAATTAATTAAACAAAATTATATAAACTATATTACATTTATTTAAAATTTTTATAAATATTTGAAAGGCCACAACTCCTAATCCTTATTGTCTTTCTTCTATCGACTTTTATATATTTATTTAAGTTTTTTTTTTTCTCAGTGTTGGGCCAAGCCTTGGTCCCCTCCCTCCGCTCCTGGAGGCTGGAGCTTATAGCAAAAAAAATCTTACAGAGGAGAAATTATTTAGAGCTTTGGGTGCATTGTTTTTTTTTTTTTTTTTTTTTTATATCAAAACTTTGGGTGCATTGTTACTTGCATTATTATGAGTTTTTTTTTTTTTTAATTTTTGAAAGATAAAAGGATTTCATTAAGTATAAAGCAGTAAAAGAGCAATAGAAGTCCAAGGCCCAAGGCTTCATTATAGAAATGTACCCCTATATAACCCAAATCACCCAAAGCCTAAAAGATAAGAACGAACCCATAACCCATACAAGAAAACCCTAGAAATTTTGAGTGGATTTTTTTTTCTTTGAAAATGTACCTCACTGTATTAAACAAGGCCCACTGGGCAAATACAACATCATCTAATTACATAAAGCATAAAAGGAAATAGCTCAAAACCTCTCTCATATAGCAATCCAACCCAAACCCAGATTACCAACAACAACCCAACAAAACCACCCAAACCTGCAAACCATACTACCAACACGAATAAGAAATCGCCATAGCCACCACATAGCATCGCTGGACTTCCTATAGTTGGAGTTGGTATAGTAATATGAGTTGGTATAGTAATTCAGGGAGAAAATGATTAAAAGCAACACAAATTGCATTCGTCAATACTCAAGATCAAGAACACCCCATCGCCGTTGGACCATCAATATGGGAGAAGAAGATAGCAAAGGCCATGGCATCCTAACCATGGGAAAACTAGCAAAGAAATTGTTGAGAATCGGCTCTAACCCTCGATACGCCATCCTGGAAGCCTCCTCCCAAATTGATCACCTACCCTTTCAAATGAATTGAGACCATTGGCACCAAATAGAAATAGAGCCATGCAAACATGTTTTCCTCCACCATAAAACCACATCGTAGGACCACAAGAATCCCTCACCAAAACCACTCATCCTGTAACCAAAACCACAAACCTATACAAAGCCTCACCTATTGATGAGGAGGGCACCTATTGTTAGTAGTATGCCCTAAAGTATATCATTTTGTATGTATCTTGTATATATTTTATTAATAAAAGGTAATTTTACTTTTTCGTTTACATAATATATTTATGTGTAATAAAAAAGGTCCATTGATATTTTATTAGAAATTCTATTATTAAGTTGTTAAGAGTATGAGTGACAGTATTTCTAGCACAAAGTATCATAAATTAGTTCATAATCGAGGATACTTTCACATAGGACATGACTTATCCAGAAAGATTGTATTCATGTTTGTTCCCAAGGTATTTTTATAAGATATAAATAAGATGGAATGGTGAGTCTTATGCCATATAACAAACATGATAGGCACTTATACATGATAAGTAGGCTGAACTAGTGACGCATATGACAAGCATATGGAGTTTACTCTTGTCAATGCATTGTCATATATCATATCAGTGCATATAATCTTTAGACCTGAGATAACACAGTTATCTTGTATATAGGTGATTTGAGTTTGATACTGCTTTCATACTTGTACTGTGTATGGGTATATGGGCATGTGTTGGCTCCTACTAATTATATATGGAGATAGGTATTGATCAAGATGGAATCTGTTACCCTAAGTAAATAGGGATAAAATCCTATGTTCATTTAATTGTTCTTGATGTTTCAAGTTCATGGCCAAGATAGACAGATTTAGTCAGAAAAGAGTTTCTGACAAGAAAATCTAATTAATCAAGAACTGGAATTAAAAGAGAACATAATATTCATAGCAAATGGGGTTTGATATAAACCATGACTCCAGCTCGAATTGGAATTTTATAACAGAGAGATTCTAGTGCATGGTAACATATGATTAAAGGTTCATTTAAGGTATTCCTTATTACTGATTAGGTGGCCATGGCACCCTATGCTAGGTGTCAACCATGGTCTATGAGATGCCTAAAATGATTTAGAGAAATAATTCATGGTAAGAAAGAGTTCTGATGATATTAAGAGTTGATATCATATCTCATTGCTAATTAGTGATGAGCCTAGTGAGTCACATACATACACAAGTTAATGACCAAGTTAAATGTGATTTAATTGATTAATTAAAGAGTTTAATTGATTAATTAAATAGGTTTAGTTTGCAATAAGATTGTAAAGTCCCTAGCATGGCTTGAAACCAAATTTAGTTGTTGGATGTATAGTATAAGTTAAATTTATATTTAAAATGTTTAAATATGAATTTAATTGTGAGAAATTAATTAATAGATATTAATTAATTTAAATTTGATATAAATTGATTAGAAGAGAAGAAATAATGATTTTGGGTTGAGAACTCAAAATTACAACATAAGGGTAATTTGATCATTTCACATGGTGACATGTGGCACCATGAGATGGTGACACATGGCATCATATAAGTTTGTCATTTGTCTTCTTATTATGCAAGGTGATCAAAGTCAAGATTAAGTCTAGCTTTGACACTTGGCTTAATGTGATTAAGTCAATTAAAAATAAAATGCAATGTGGTGGTGACATGTGGCAAAGGGTTTAAGTGACTTAATGACCTAATTATAAAAAGGGAAAATAAAGAAGAATAAAATAGAACACTCTCTTGTCTAAAGGTGGCGGCACACCTCTCTTCATTCCCCTCTTCATCTTTTCTCATCAATTCAAAGAGAATTGCCCAAATTCTGTTGAATTAAAACTGTAAGAAATTGTTTCTAGTATCCTATACACACATACAACATCTCTAAAAGCAAAAACCCAAATGATAATTGGTTGGCAAGGCTTGAGAAGCTGATTTGGGGGTTGCCCATTGGTGATATTGGTGTGGACAAGCTAGAGGGACAACACTTAGGGTCCTAGGTGCTTCCTAAAGGTGCCAATTGCATCCATAGTGCATCAAAGAGGTTAGTGCTCAAACTCCTCTTTTAAACTAAGGTTTAATTGAATTAATTTGTTAATTCACAATCTTGAATGGCAAACATAGATCCTAATACATATTAAAAGTGTTTTAATATGCAATTGAGCATTGAAATTAATTAGGCATATAAGAGATGTGGCATGATGCATGTAACCCTAAAAGAAAAATTTTAAATTCAATGCTCCAATGAACTAATCACCATGCTTCTGCTCCTTCAATTGGTATCAGAGTCACCATATTTGCCATTAGGATTGAATATGAGATTTAATTGTCTGATTGGATCAAATTTGAATTGAGCTAAAGCTGTTCGGGTGCCATATGTGTGGCGGCATACATGTTGGAGTGGGGTGGTGGCATCATGAGAGTGAAGATGGGGTGCATGGTTTTGGGCCTAATTGTACAATTGTTGTATACTTTAAGGCCCATACTTAGGCCCATACCTAATTAAATTGTTTAATTAGGAATTTTAATCACACAATTAATTTCTGAAAATTATTTTTAAGGTATTAAATTTGGAAAGAGCTTCTAAATTTAAATTTGTTTGAATGAGATTCAAATCTAAATTTTTTGGTTGAATATGTGATATTCAATTTAATTTTTAGTATGTATATTTTATTTAATTGTTAAATTTTAATATGCATGATGGTTGATCATAGACAATAAAAGACCAATGTGATTGGATTTATTTCTTTTTTTTTTCTTTGGGTTGTAAAATATATATTTTTTTTTGTGGAATGTATTATAAATGTTGTAATAATTTGGGTTATAATTTCATTTATTTGAGGACTTTAAAATCCATATTCTTGTAAATTTACCTTGGTATGCCAAAGATTACAATGTAATTGGATTGCAAGAAGATCTAGGTGGTCAAGAGCATTGGTGGGACCAGTGGGAGGAAATCAAAATCAAGTGTTGGTTATGTACTCCTTCAGCAACTCTTGTAAAATGAATGAATAAAATACACCTAGGAATGCCCTGATTCAATTCTTGGTGGCTCAGAATTGAATACCTTAGAAAGTCCATGATCATACCATATTATTTGTTTATCTATGTATGCATGATATGTATGGGAATGTATGCAAGTATATGATATATGCATGCCAATTGGATAATGTGCAAAGTGAGATCATAATAGTAATTAAGCCAACCACTAAATTTTCCAAACAAATGATTAAGTTAAAAATGGTATAATTAAAGTAATTATATCATGAGCCCTCCATTGAGGCAATTATTTTAAGAAATTTTAAATACTTGCATGTGATGCATTTAATTTAAGAGATTTTCTTAAGAATAATTATTAAGCATGAGATGTTGTAAATATGTAAATAGTTGATGGCCAATAATGGATGTGCCTGAGGACATTAAAATTGTTTGCATATTTACTGGCTTAATAGGATCAACTTAACTAATGCAAAGATGAATCAATAATGGATGTGCCTGAGATTTTGAGCATTAGAGGCTAGATAAATGATTGAACCTCACATAAGATATGATGGGCAAGGAGTTGCTCACTTATAGTTTATTGTAATTCCAATAATGGATGTGCCTGAGGATGATCAATAAAACTATAAGAATTCAATCACCCACTAGAAATCCATCCAACTAGGATTTTCGTTTCCTACTTTGGAAGTGTAGGATTCGCCAAGTTAGTGGGAGGACCAATTTGATTAAAAGACCATGATCATTTTGGTTAATTACTTGATACATTTACTAATTAATCTAGTTATTTTCTGCAGTTAATTTTCTGATAATAATGAGTACACAACAACCACCACCATCCAACATCCTTGCGAGCATACTTGATCACAATAGGTTGACGGGACCTAATCTTTTTGATTGGCTAAGAAATTTAAAACTTGTCTTGAACCTAGGACGTATTGGATATGTTTTAGACTCAAAGGTTCCTGGTCCCTTACCTCCAGAGGCCACTCAAGAGGAATATGAAACTTTGGACAAGTGGAAAGAGCATGATATGAGAGCCAAATATTACATGCTTGCTTCTATGAGTAATGAGTTACAAAAGCAGTATGAAAATATGCAAAGTGCAAGTGAGATCCTCCTTCATCTACAAGAGTCGTATGGTGAGCATAGCAGGAATGCTAGGTATGAGATATCTAGGTAGCTATTTCGAATGAGGATGTCTGAGGGACAGAATGTTGGGGATCATATCCACAAGATGATTCGGCTTATAGAGCAGCTGGAACATCTTGACTTTAACATGGATTTCCAACTGCAGACATATTTGATCCTTCAGTCCCTACCTGAGTCATTTGGGAATTTTGTGACAAATTTCCATATGACTAAGCAGGAATACACCTTGGCTGGTTTACTTAACATGCTTGTTATTGCCCAAAAGAATATGCCAGCAATAAAGGAAAAGAGGTAGCTTTGATTGCATATTCTTCTGCTGGAAAGTCCAACAAGAAGAAGCACAATAAGAAAAAGAAACCTCAAATTCCAGGACCTTCCAAGAAGATAGCCAAACAGAAAGCGAAGACCAAAGCTGATGGAGGTAAAGGAAAGTCTTTCCACTGCCAGAAGAATGGGCACTGGAAAAGGAATTGCCTAGAGTATCTTACTTCTCTGAAGGACAAGAAGGACACACCTTCAGAAGGTATGTCTATATCTTGTTATTTAGATACTGATGATGCTCATAGTTCATCTATAGCTGGGGTTTTAGATACTGGTGCAAGTTCTCACATTTCTTATGATATACAGGAACTAGCAAACAGTAGCAGCTTACATGCTCGAGATGTTAGACTCCGGATTGGCGATGGCTCAACTTTTGAAGCTTTAGCCATAGGATCTAAATCTTTTTACATGTGTGGACATGTTTTGTGTTTAAATAATATTTTGTATGTACCTGATGCATTTAAGAACATTATTTCTATATCTATTTTGACTAGAAATGGTTATGAATTTCAGTTCACAAATGATGTTTGCAATATTTATTTTGGAAATAAATATGTTGGCTCGGGTTATATGCATGATGGTCTTTATTATTTGGATAATAATGATAAACACAAATTGAATGCAAGCAATCTAAATGAATGTAATGCCATTATGAAAATCAAATCTAGTTTAAAACATCTTTGGCCCTTAAGATTAGGTCATGTTGCAGAAGATAGGATTGCAAAGCTGGAGAAAATGGAGATTTTATCCTCATTAGGTTCTGAACCTAATCCAACTTGTGAATCCTGCTTTCAGGGCAAAATGACTAGATCACCCTTTGTTGGACAAGGACTAAGAGCTGAAAATATTTTGGAGCTAATACATAGTGATGTATATGGTCCATTTAAGGAAATGGCTAGAGGCGGTTTTCATTACTTTATTACCTTTACTGATGATAAATCAAAGTTTGGGTATTTGTATTTGATGAAATACAAACATGAATCCTTTGAAAAGTTCAAAGAATTTAAATCTGAAGTAGAAAATCAAACAGAAAAAAGTATTAAAACTCTTCGATTAGATTGTGGAGGTGAATACTTAAGTACTAAATTTAATGAAGACTTGAAAGAGCATGGCATTGTTTCCTAGCTGACTCCTCTAGGAACGCCACAGCTGAATGGTGTATCTGAAAGGAGAAATCGTACCCTATTAGATATGGTACGTAGTATGATGAGCTATACTAATATGCCAATCTTCTTTTGGGGATTTGCATTAGAATCAGCTTTGCATATTCTGAATAGGATTCCATCAAAATCAGTATCTTCCACACCTTATGAGATATGGCATGGAAGAAAACCAAGTCTCAAGTATGTTAAGATTTGGGGTTGTCCAGCTTATATCAAAAAGTTGAACCCTGATAAATTAGAAACTAGATCAGAAAAAGGTCGATTTGTTGGATATCCAAAAGAAAGTTTTGGATATTATTTTTATTTGCCTACATCACAAAAGGTTGTGGTAAGCAGAGATGCCATATTTCTTGAACAACAGTTTATTCAAGAAGGTGGCAAAGGAAAGCAAATAGAGTTAGAATTGGATAATTCTGACCGACCAACAAATCAAATGGATATAGATTCATCTAGTCAACCTACACCTATTGATGAAACATCTATAGTAATTCCTCGCAGATCAACCAGGATATCTCACCCACCAGTGAGATATGGTTTTCTTCATGAAGATGAACAAGAGTTGTTTACTCATGAAGAAGTAGATCATGGAGATAATCCACTTACCTATGAAGAAGCTATATCAGATATAGACTCTTCAAAAATGGATTGAAGCTATGAAATTCAAAATTGATTCCATGTATAAGAATCAAGTTTGGGATTTTGTTGACCCACTTGAAGGTATTGTACCTATAGGGAAAAAATGGATTTTTAAGAAGAAAATTGGTTCTGATGGAAAGGTAGAGACCTATAAAGTAAGGCTAGTAGCGAAAGGGTTTCACTAAAGGCAAGGAATTGACTATGAGGAGACTTTCTTGCCTGTTGCCATGCTTAAATCAGTTAGGACTCTATTAGTAATAGCTGCATACTATGATTATGAGATTTGGTAGATGGATGTCAAAACATCTTTTCTCAATGGATACATTGAAGAAAACATTTTCATGGAACAACCTAGGGGTTTTGAATCCCAAGATGGTTCCAAGGTATGCAAGCTAAAGCGATCCATTTATGAGTTGAAACAAGCTTCGAGGAGTTGGAACATCCATTTTGATGAAGCCATTAAATCATTTGGCTTTATAAAAAATGTAGATGAACCATGTGTATATAAGAAGGTTGGTGATAGTGCTATCACTTTCCTTGTCTTGACATTCTGTTAATAGGTAATGACATAGGTATGTTGACAACTGTCAAGGTATGATTGTCAAATACATTCTCCATGAAAGACTTAGGGGAGGTAACCTATATTCTTGAAATTCGCATCTATAGAGATAGAGCAAAAAGAATAATTGGTTTATCCCAAAGTCTATACTTGGAAAAGGTATTAAAGAGGTTTAACATGCTTGATTACAAGAGAGGATTGTTACCAATGAGACATGGTATACATCTTTCTAAAGAGATGTCTCCAAAGACACCTGAAGAAAGAGATAAAATGGCTAGAATTCCATATGCTTCGGCTATTGGAAGTTTGATGTATGCAATGATGTGTACTAGGCCGGACATCGCACATGCTGTTAGTTTGACTAGCAAGTTTCAATCTAATCCAGGTTTGGAACACTGGATAGCTGTCAAGAATATCCTTAAGTACTTGAGAAGAACTAAGGATTTATTCTTGATTTATGAAGGTGGTTACTTGCAATTGGATGGTTATACTGATTCTAATTTCCAATCAAATATCGATGATAGAAAGTCTATCTCTAGGTTTATGTTCATTTGTAATGGAGGTGTAGTTAGTTGGAAGAGTTTCAAACAGAGTACAACTGCTGATTCCACTACAAAGGCCGAGTATATTGCTGCATCAGATGCTGCAAAAGAGGCTATTTGGATAAAGAAGTTCGTGACAGAACTCCGGTCTCACCAGAAATCCAAACACATAGAAAGGCACTACCATATTATTAGAAAAATAGTTGGGCGAGGAGATGTAGCCATGCAGAAAATAGCATCAGCTGAAAATCTAGCTGATCCATTCACTAAGGCTATGTCACAAGCTTAGTTAGACCGACATCTTGAGAAGATGGTCTGTGACACCCCTTACCCATCTACAGTGTAGCTGAGCAAGATATGCCACACAGTATACTGGAACACCATAACTTATCCCATTGATATTTATCCATTCTTAATTTAATTATTTATAGTTATTAAGTGAAATTTATGAAATTGATCTCATTAAGATCATTTATTGAAATTATAAATTAATTTGCGATTCCGAAAATTTTATAGAAAATCTGGCAGAGTACCGACTAAAAATGGAGAAAAAAGTTCTTCGGAACCTGTAGAAAACACTTCCAACAGTTGTTCAAATCACAACTCCAATTATCACATCAATTTTCAACAATTTCTCAATAATTCCTCCATTTGTCATTCATTTATTTCACATTATCATCATGCTCAAATCATAAATAAATACTCATATGTTATTTATAAACACAAGGTTATAAATACTTACATTAATATAAAATTATATTACATAGGTTTCAAATATACATAATAAAATAAGAGGTATGTGAATATCCTCTTCCATTTCAAGAACCACAAAATCCATAGGAATAAAAAATTTTCCAACCTCCAATGGCACATTCTCCAAAATTCCCACTGGATATTTGATATATCTATCAGCTAGTTGCAAAGAAATGGTGGTGGGCTTCAAATCTCCTACCTTCAACTTTTCACAAATGGAGAGTGGCATCAAGCTTACACTAGCTCCAAGATCACACAATGCCTTTTCAATACTAGTATCCCTAATGTGACAAGGAATAGAGAAACTTCCTGGATCCTTCAATTTTGGTGGAAGTTTATTCTGTAAGAGAGCACTACACTCCTCTGTTAATGCCACAGTTTCATAATCTTCTAATCTCCTCTTGTTTGACAAAATTTCTTTCAGGAATTTAGCATATGAGGGCATTTGAGAAATTGCATCTGTAAATGGAATGTTGATGTATAACTTCTTCAAAACTTCCAAAAATTTCCCGAACTGCTTATCTAGCTTTGCTTTCTGAAACCTCTGAGGATATGGCAATGGTGGCTTGTATGGTGGTGGAGGCACATACTTTTCCTCTTCTTCTTTTTCAATTTCCTTCTTCTTGTTTGCTTCCTCATTAACTTCATCATGATTCAGAATAGATTCATTTTTGTCTTCATCTTCTTTCTTCTTTTCCTCTTCTACCTTATCTTTCTCTTTTTCTCCCAAAATTTTCCCACTCCTTAGGATCACTGCCTTGCATTGTTCTCTAGGATTCTCTAGTTGACTTGGAAGTTTTTGTAACACCCCTCACCCGTCTTCAGTGTAGCCGAGCAAGGCGTGCTACATGGCGTGCCGGAGCACCTGATCTTATCTGATTTCATTACAGTTCTTGATTTATTTATTCAAAAACTTTATTTAAGGTTTAGGCTATTTTTACTTTTATCAAAATGTAACTAATTTGGAAATTTCAAAAATTTTAAAGATAATCCGACAAAGTATCGGCTGTAATTTGGACTAACAGTTCTTCTGAACCTGCCAAAGATAATTCACAACATATTTAAATTCATAGCTCAATTTATCTCTATAATATCTCATCAGTTTCTCAAAATTTCTTAAACTCAATCTCATTCAGAATCATTATGATTAGATATGTAATGGCCCGGCCCACTAGTGATATTGTCCGCTCTGAGCCGAAGCCCTCACGGCTTTAAAACGCGTCACTAGGGGTTACGAACCACCAACTTATAAACCCAGCTGTCGCAAGGGATTTTGCGGTTGCTTGGACGATCACTCACCGAAGTGGAAAAGAGTGAGGAGTCTCCACTTTAGTTTTGAGGGAAACTAAAGAAAACCATTTGGGAAGATAAATTAAAAAATGAAACCATTTCAAGACAGAGATTCTAGGTTCGGGGTCTGTAAACGGGTGGGGAAGGTGTTAGGCACCCCACCTCGTCCCTTAATAAGGGTAAGTAGATTTAACTTTGCATTAGTTAGGAGGGCTTGAACGGACATGTTAATCCTTTTGTCAAAAGGAAATTTTTAATTTTTCACTAAATTGGATCACCCAGATACATAAGTAAATGAGACAACCTTAGTGAGTTACTGTTGTATGTTAATTTTATTTTAAAGAAACATCTTATTAAAATTTAATTTAAGAATTGGATAAGAACCTTTTTTCGAACTCTTTAATATTTATTAAAATTTGAGTTGAGACCGGATAAGAACTCTCCTCCGATCTCTATTTGATATTTATTAAAATTTTGAGTTGAGATAGGATAAGAACTCTCCTCTGATCTTTATTTAATATTTATTAAAATTTTGAGTTGAGACCGGATAAGAACTCTCCTCCGATCTCTATTTAATGTTTATTAGAATTTTGAGTTGAGACCGGATAAGAACTCTCCTCTGATCTCTATTTAATGTTTATTAAAATTTCGAGTTGAGACCGGATAAGAACTCTCCTCCAATCTCCTTTAGATTAACAGGAGCCTGAAAGGGACTTTTCCAATCTCCCGAATTTTAATTTCAGCTACATGTTACAAGAGCCTAAAGCTAAGGATTCTGGCATTCAAAGGTGCTGGGGATAAGGCTTCTAGATTCCTTGTGACTAAACGGGGAATACTAGACTGGATTTGCCGACCTTCCATGTAGTCATCTTACCAATACCTATTAATGTCCGATCTATTCTGTTCCATTTATTTTGGTTTTATTCCACTTTATGGCATCTTGCCGAATTGCCGTTTACGTCAGCCTAATAGTTTGGCTATTTTCCTGACATGTCATTCAGACTCTCTTTTTTTTTAAAAGAGACCCTTAAGTTGCAGTTACCCACGTTTTACCCAACCACTCACACGCCGCTAGGAGCTAGAAAACTTGCATTCAGAAATGACGAAGATTAATAAAATGATAGACTAATCACTAAGGAGATAACTCGAGATTAACATTCTTTGGGGTCCTTTTGCACAAAATGAACTTGGAGAAAATCGCATACGTAAGAAGAGCAAAGTAAGTGCGAAAAGTAAACGTAAACACTTAATAAAACAGCAATATGAGCTCTTACCTGTAAGGAGCCAAATCTATTGAAATAACTACAGGGTGGCAAATAGTGATAAGATGGCGGACTGATTAGCCTGAGGGCTGAAGTTCGTCGTGAACTGAAGGGTGCTTAGCTAAAATGCAATCAGATTAAGATAAAAAAAAAACCGAGTGGAGTGAAGTTGAGCTTGGACAACGGGAATGAAAACAGAGATGATAAAGGGCTGAAAGTGAGAGTATGACCAGATACTGAACAAACTGAAAATGTAGAGTTCCAGTATTCAGAATCCTTTTCAAGAAAACACTTCAGAAAACTAGTTTCAAAAGTCTTTCTAATCAACACTTCTAAGTAGCAGAGTAACAAACTGAATGAAGTTTCAGAGTTCTTCCGCTATAATAACTACCCTTTTTTTTTTGCCCGTCCCTTGAACAGTTTTTCATGCAGGTATTTATAGGAATCGGGTGCTCCCCGTGAAGGGTCAGGATTTATTTTGAGGGAGATGGAGGGTCAAGATTTCGAAGGACATGATCGGATGTTCAGGAATTAAAGAGAATCAAAATGAATGGCTGAGATCACTCTTCAGAATATTTGTCCTTTTCTTCTTTCAATCTGACGGTCCCAAATCTTCTTGTCCGGAACGATCTGAGGGCTAAGAGCGAAAGACGCTGGTCTTGTCGTCTTCTCTCTTGATCCAAGGGTTCCGGGTTCGTCCTTACAAGTGAGATCAACGGTGGAGATTGGGATGTACAGGACTATCATGACATACCCTGGCACCTGTCAAGATTAAGGCGATTCTTAGGCGTGCGGTGGAGATCTCGTCTGCCACGCTTTAACTACCTCGGCTCTGATTCTGACGACGGTTACTTGGGATTTGTCTTATTGTTTTTGTCTTCCGATCCCTCCTACGCTCCTATTCCGATCTCTCATGCTGATCTCCTATCTTCCGATTTATTATTCCGATCTTTCTCTTTCTCAGGTCCGGTCCGGTCAAAGCATTAATTTCCCCTCGATTCCCGAAGCGTCCGCTTCGTTTTCTGCTCAGCAATAAATGCCCGATTTTTCCCCTATATATACCCCTGACGAAAGAGACTTCCCTTCACCCGATTTTCCTCTCTTCCTCCTTACTTTCCAGTTCTAGCTGCTCCGGCGGTCGTTCCGGCCATGATTGTTGTTTTTGATCCCTTTCCGATGAACTTCTTTACCCACCGGCTGAAAATTTACGATCCTGGTGATCGAATAATCGTGAAAACCTTAACTGATGATGGTGAGAGAACTGAATCAATTGACCGATCTGGATTGCGGACCTCGATCGTGCCGATGGCGAACCGATTTCGGCTGAGCAAATTGCTAATGTTCGGCCGACCCCTGGCAATCGCTCTTCCGAGCTTATTTGGCTTCTCACCACATTGGGTGTTCCGACAGCGGTTTCCCTCCACATTGGGTGTTCCGACAGCGGGTTAAGCTCCGGTCGGCGACACCCTGTGGATCAGTCACAATGTTGACTATTGACATGGGCCTCTTTAGATAGGATGTTCCGCTGGTCTTTAGAGATCGGCCTTTTGATGTAATCAGATATAATCCGATCTTGAGATCGCCCAAATGATGTAATCTGACTTTTGGAAATGTATTCCAATCTCTTGAGATCGCCCAAATGATGTAATCCGATCTTTTGGAAATAAAGATTTTATTTTGTCAATTATTATCTTATTAATTATTTTTCGAGCTCTAATATAATTATCCGATCTGATTCTTTACCTGAATGACACTTATCCGATCTGTAGTTCGAAACATTTGGATCCGCCGCTCTATAATTAACCGATCTCTTTATGGAATCTTGGGAATATTCGTGAGACGTGTTAGAACAGCTGGCGAGTCCCGCTATCCGATGCGCTGCCTGGAACCTCGTGAGCATTAAATGCTCGGACGAGTATAAATAGGGGTGGGGGGTTAGTCATTCGCTCCTGTATGTCATTTTCAACCTCTTGCTCACAACTTCAAAGTTCTCTCATTTTCTCAAGTTCTTCCGACGCCGATCAGACTCCGGTAAGGGCTTTGATCTTCTTTTTAGTTTAAGTTCTTTATTTCTTTTGAAAATGAGCGGTGCCGAAGGTCAGAGAGCGGCGAGCCCTCCTTCCATTCAGTTCTCGTGGTCGTCTGACGAAGAAGAGGTGGTCGGGCCAAGCGCACAACCAGAACCTCCTAGGGTCTCCGTTCCAGCTCGGGGGCGGATCGCACCATCAAGGCATGCACCTTCTTCAGGGAGGGAGAATCTTCCTATGGACGAGCTGCCATCGATCTTGCGAGAATCCGATCTGCAATCGTTTAGCCAGGAGTACAATATTCGTCCTGATTCGTATGAACTCATCCAGTGTCACGGCTATCACCGAGCCGATTACTTCTTTGAAGAGAATGATAGGGTTATGGTATACGAGGAACAGTTAAAGGCCGGTCTGCGGTTCCCTCTAGACGATTTCTTCAAGGAGGTCTTGAAATTTCACCGAGTATGTATTGCTTAAGTTCACCCCAACTCCTGGCGGATCTTAGTAGCTTTCCGAGGCCTGTGCCGAGCTAAGGGAATCAATCCTACTGCTAAGGTGTTCATTTGAACTGCAGGCTAACTTCGTAGAAAGGATGACGAACACTGGTTCTTTCAGGCGAAGCCTCATTGTGGGCTCTTTACCGATCTGCCCTCCTCCCTTAAGAACTGGAAGAACCGTTTCTTCATTCTGAGGAGCAAAGATCCGAGCTGCTTTGAGGACTTCCCCCGTAGCTGGTGGCACCAGGGACCCTTGATTCCGAAGCGCATCACCCTGAACAAGGAAGAAGACCTAATAGTGATGGAACTAAAGAGTCAGGCGGCCACTCAAAAGTTCTCCTGTTTAAATGCGATGACTGCCGAGCTGCACCATTGGACCATACAGCTGATCACTGGCCAAGATCGCGAACTCCCGCTCTCTGACCTCGGCATTGGTAATTTCTACATCTCAGATCTCAGGACCTTAGCGATCTCACTGACCTCTTCTTTGTGCAGGTATGGCGGGTGGTGAGGGTTCCAGAAAGCGGAAGAAGGAAAAGGAGATTTACCGGAAAGTAAAAGAGATGAAGCGTTCGGCACGACTTCAAACACCCGGTCATGAACCTGGGGAGATACAAGGGGACCCGCCTCGACCTTCAGGACCGCCGATCACAGAAGCTGTCCGATCTCCTCCTCAACGAGAAGAGCAGCCTCCACCTCCTTCAGTTGCTCCAAGCACAGAAAGGGGTCCTTCTCAATCTTCTGGGAGGGCCTCTTCTCGTGGCGCTCAAACGCTGATCGACTCCCTGAAGAATAACCGGACTGTTCGGGAGAACCCCGGTTTTGCCAAAGTCTTGGGGTCTTCCATCTGTCTCCGAGAGGATCGGGACAGGCTATCCCCGGACAGCCTCGATGACATCTTGACTCGATCCATGAGCCTGAACGTGGAGTGCCTGGTGAACCAGACCATAGTTCGGGAAAAGGCTCATCGCCTGGGTAAGGAAGTCGAGAAGAAGAGTCAGGAAGTGGCTTCCCTCCGATCCCAACTCTTATCCACTCAGGATTACATCTCTCAAGTTGAGGGGCGGGCGAAGTTCTATGAAGACAAGCCGCCAGAGAATCATGTTCTGGCTGAAAATGATCGTGCTCTCGGGGAAGTCCAGGCGCTTCATGCCAACGAAGTCGCTCAGGTCGCTCAACTTATCGAGGAGCTTAAGGCGAAAGACGAAGAGATGGTGACGGGAATAGCCGGTGCCTATGTGAATGCTCACCAGGATCTCTTAGCCGAGCTCCAGAAGCGTTACCCAGAGGAGGACTTCTCTTGGATGGCCGACCTGGCTCCCGGGGGTGAGGGTGAGGATAGTGAGGAGGAGGCCGAGGGTGAGAGAGAGAGTGAGCAAAATGTAGATCAGACTGGGGGTGATCCTCCAGCTGAATAACTTGTACAAATTTTGAAATGAAATGGAATGCCTCTTTTGTTCAATGAATGGTTGTGATCGGAAAATTTCTAAGCACTTGATTGTCTGAGTATATTGAAATAAATGAAAGCGATTATTATCCTAAGTGTGAGAGATCGGAAAACACAACATGCATGAGATTGGTAAGGAACCAACGCTAAAAGGAACTTAATTGAAAATTTGGCTTGAACATCTAAGATCGGGATCTTCATTAAACCGGATTGGAACCTTAGCTTGATTATTCCTAAACTTTTTAAAAAGAGGTCGACCACGAATACTGGCAGCAAAGATCTAGTGTTAGTTCAATTTCGTCTGACAAGAGAGATCGGGAATATAGTTAACTGGTCAGGATATTTGACAATTGGCTTGAGAGATCGGTGAATGATTTGAGAGACCGGTAAGGCTTTAACGGACACGAGAGCTTAGCATTGACTGAACTCTCTGTGAAGAGAGATCGGAACTGCGATTAGGAGGCAAGGAGAGACTTAGTGCTAGGAATCGGTTTCGAAGTTTGTTGATTCTGGGGATCGGCCAAAATATGGTGTCGACAGCTGCCCCTCTTTACATAATTTTTATCAAAGGGAAAAGAATTTCCCATGTAAGAATTATGTAAAGATTCAGACCCATATTTTGGACGATTAGGTGCTCGAAGTTAGGGAACCAAATCATACCTAAATCAGTGACTTAGAGATAGGCAACAGAAGTTAAAAGACTAGGAAATTAAAAATCAACTTGGATCAAAGAACCAGAGGTCGACAACAAGAAATGTAAATTGCTAGAAATTAAAATCGACTTAGATCAAGGAACCAGAGGTCGATAACAGGAAATGTAAATGCAGGAAATTAAAATCGACTTAGATCAAGGAACCAGAGGTCGATAACAGGAAATGTAAATGCAGGAAATTAAAATCAACTTAGATCAAGGAACCAGAGGTTGATAACAAGAAATGTAAAGGCAGGAAATTAAAATCAACTTAGATCAAGGAACCAGAGGTTGATAGCAGGAAATGTAAATTGCAGGAAATTAAAATCAACTTAGATCAAGGAACCAGAGGTTGATAACAGGAAATGTAAATGCAGGAAATTAAAATCAACTTAGATCAAGGAACCAGAGGTTGATAACAGAAATGTAAAGGCAGGAAATTAAAATCAACTTAGATCAAGGAACCAGAGGTTGATAGCAGGAAATGTAAATTGCAGGAAATTAAAATCAACTTAGATCAAGGAACCAGAGGTTGATAACAAGAAATGTAAATTGCAGGAAATTAAAATCAACTTAGATCAAGGAACCAGAGGTTGATAACAAGAAATGTAAATTGCAGGAAATTAAAATCAACTTAGATCAAGGAACCAGAGGTTGATAGCAGAAAATGTAAATTGCTGGAAATTAAAATCAACTTAGATCAAGGAACCAGAGGTTGATGACAGGAAATGTAAATGCAGGAAATTAAAATCAACTTACAAAGCAAGTCTAACCCTGACACATGAAGTTCTTCCCCGATGAAGTGTACTTAACAAGATACCGAAGGCCGATGATTAACGGAAAAGGAGTTGCAAGACTTGACCTATGACCCCATTTCTTCAAATGCCCCTCTTCTGTTTTCCTTTCTTCTTATTTTACGAAAAGCTTCCTTGCGGGTTTTCACTTTCCTTTTCATTCATTTGACTAGATGCGCCCTTCCGGGTTTTCACTTCTAGCTTTTTTTTTTTTTTTTTTTGGCCTTTTCCCGGTCATTCCCTGCAAATCTCATAGTAAAGTACGTGAGGTTATCAATTGTCAAATCTTAATCTTAGGGCAAAAATTTAATTGATTAATAGCACATTAAATAACGAGAATGCAGAGGAATAATGTTAAAGAATAAATATGAGAGAAAGATAGAAGCATAAGGAATGGAGTATGACTTTATTGCGGTTTTAATGAAAACAAAGATAGAGTCTCAAAGAGGAAGAGTACAAGGATAGATCTCACTTATTCCTTGCGGTTGGCTTTGAAATCCCTTAACTGCCATTATTTCAAGTTCTCTGAAGCCTCATGTCACGATGGTTTATTCCCCTCTCGGTCTCATGCTTCTTTCCTTATTTCTCCTTTTTGGTTCTTGGGATGCCCTTTCGGGTTTTCACCCCTGGATTTTTTTTATTTTTTTTATTTTTTGCTATTTTAAGATGCCCTTTCGGGTTTTCATCCTTCACTCATTTTACAGAAAGCGCCTGTTCGGGGTTTTCGCTTTCTTCCACACATTTTGCTAGGAGCGCCCTTTCGGGTTTTCACTCCTACTCTTTTTTTTTTTTTTTTTTTTTTTCAGGCATAGTATCTCTTGACGGTGTCAGCGTTCACAGGTCTTGGAAACTCTTCACCGTCCATGTGGGTCAAGATCAAGGCTCCTCCAGAAAATGCCTTCTTAACCACATAGGGTCCCTCGTAGGTTGGTGACCATTTGCCCCGGGGATCGTTTTGATTCGGCAGCACTTTCTTTAAAACTAGATCCCCGGATTGGAACTCGCGTGGGCGAACGCTTTTGTCAAATGCTCTAGCCATTCTCCTCTGGTATAACTGCCCATGACATGCTGCTGCTAACCTTTTCTCATCCAGCAAGTTTAACTGATCCAATCTTGACTGGATCCATTCTGACTCATCAATCTCTGATTCTCTCAGAATCCTTAGGGAAGGAATTTCAACTTCAATAGGCAATACTGCTTCCATCCCATAAACCAGCGAGTATGGAGTTGCCCCGGTTGAGGTTCTCACGGAAGTTCGGTATGCGTGAAGAGCGTAGGGAAGCATATCATGCCAATCCCTATATGTGACTGTCATTTTCCGGATTATCCTCTTGAGATTTTTGTTTGCAGCTTCCACAGCTCCATTCATCTGGGGACGGTATGGGGAGGAATTGAGATGTCGGATTCTGTATTGATCACATAATTCCCGAATCTTTGGACCATTCAAGTTCTTAGCATTATCAGTGACAATTTCATTCGGGAGACCGTGCCGGCAGATGATGTTGTTCTTGAGGAATTTAAGAAATGTATTCTATGTGATGTGAGCATAAGACGTCGCCTCGACCCACTTGGAGAAGTAGTCGATGGCTACAAGGATGAATCTGTGCCCATTAGACGCCTTGGGATTGATGGGACCGATCACATCGATGCCCCACATTGCAAAAGGCCATGGTGAGACGAGGTTGAACAACTTGTGAGGTGGCACATTTATTGGATCGGCATAGATCTGACACTTATGGCATTTTCGGAAATACTCGATGCAATCCTTTTCCATGGTGGTCCAAAAATACCCTCGTCGCATAATTTGCTTAGCCATCATGTGCCCATTGGCATGGGTTGCACAATTTCCCTCATGAGTCTCGAAAAGGATTTTCCTTGCCTCCTTTGCCTCCCTTCATCTCAACAGTTCACCGTTGGACCCTCTCTTGTATAGGACTTCCCCACTGGGGAAGCATCCCAATGCTAATCTTTGAATCATCCTCTTTTCGTTTCGGTTTGCCCCTGAAGGGAATTCTCTGGTTCTGCAGTAGACCAGGATGTCATGATACCAAGGTTTTCCATCGGGCTCTTCTTCAATCATGAAGCAATAAGCTGGCTCACTTCTTGCTTTAATCCTCAATACTTGAGTTGTCTGCCCTTCATCGATTTGAGCCATAACGGCTAGAGTGGCTAAGGCATCAGCAAATTGATTCTTGTCCCGACTAAGGTGAGTGAAAGAGATCTCTTCGAATTTTTCAGTCAGCTCCAGTAAGTACTTCTGGTATGGGATCAGCTTCGGATCTTTGGTTTGCCATTCTCCTTTGACTTGATAAATTATCAGAGCTGAGTCTCCATACACTTCCAGCTTTCTGATTTTCATCTCGATAGCAGCTTGTAGACCCATTACACAAGCTTCATACTCTGCGACATTGTTGGTACAGTCAAACCTCAACTTGACAGCTATCGGAAAGTGTTTTCCATCCGGGGATACCAATACAGCTCCGATTCCATTTCCGGATAAATTGACAGCTCCGTCGAAATACATTTTCCACACATCGGCTGGCCCCCCTTCTTCGCAGTCTACTTCATTAATGTGCTCATCAGGGAACTCAAAATCCAGAGCTTCGTAATCCTGAATAGGATTTTTTGCTAGGAGATCAGCAATCACGCTACCTTTCACCGCTTTCCGGGTCATATAGACTATATCATATTGGGAGAGTATAACCTGCCACTTGGCTATCCTTCCTGGCACGAATGGGCTTTCGAATACGTATTTGATAGGATCCATCCTGGAGATGAGCCATGTCTTGTGATTCAACATATAGTGCTTGAGGCGATTTGCTGTCCAAGCTAACGCGCAACAAGTCTTTTCTAAGAAAGAGTATCTTGACTCACAATCATTGAACTTCTTGCTTAGGTAATAAATAGCCCTCTCTTTTTGGCCGGTATCATCATGTTGTCCCAAAACACATCCCATCGAATTCTGTTGGACTGCCATATACAGGATCAGAGGCCTCCCTGCCACGGGTGGAACCAACACTGGTGGGTTGGTCAAGTATTGCTTAATTTTCTCAAAAGCCTCTTGGCAACCTGAATCCCATTGAGTGGTGTTGTTCTTTCGGAGCAGTCTAAAAATAGGCTCGGCCTTAGCGGTGAGATTGGAAATAAATCTTGAAATGTAGTTCAACTTTCCCAGAAAACTGCGCACCTCCCTTTCTGTTTTTGGGGATGGCATTTCTTGAATAGCCCGAACTTTGTCTGGATCTACCTCTATTCCTCTTTCGCTTACTATAAATCCCAACAACTTTCCCGATCTAGCTCCGAATATGCATTTAGCAGGGTTCAATTTCAGCTGGTATTTCCTGAGCCTTTCGAATACCCTCCTCATTACCTGTACATGGCTTTCTTTTCCTTTGGATTTAATGATCATATCATCCACATACACTTCCACCTCTTTATGCATCATATCATGGAATAATGTGACCATTGCACGCTGGTAGGTAGCACCAGCATTCTTCAACCCGAAAGGCATAACCCGATAGCAAAACACTCCCCATTGAGTGATGAAAGCAGTCTTATCCTTGTCTTCCTCGTCCATCGGGATCTGATTACACCCTGATGCCCCATCAATACACGAACAACTGCCCAATCCCGCAGCATTGTCAACTAACACATCAATGTGAGGGAGAGGGAAATCGTCTTTCAAGCTTGCTTTATTAAGATCCCTGTAGTCAACGCACACTCTGACTCTCCCGTCCTTCTTCATTACCGGGACGACGTTAGCCACCCATTGGGGATATTTGACCACTTCCAGGAACCCAGCGTCATACTGTTTCTTGACTTCATCCCGAACTTTGAGCAGTGTGTCGAGATTCATTCTCCTTAACTTCTGCTTCACAGGGACTGTCCCCGGAATTAGGGGAATTTTGTGCGTTACTATTTGGGGGTCCAAACCGACCATATCATCATAGCTCCAGGAAAATACGTCGAGGAATTCTCTCAGCAAACTGATCATATCTCCCAATTCTTCACTCTCCACTACCTTGAGTTCCCTTTTTACTTCTTCTGTGCCTAAGTTTACGGTATGTGTTTCATCTCCACAGGGCACTAGGGAGGGTTCATCCTTTTCACTGCTTTCTTGTGCAAGGTCTTCCTCAGAATCACTTGAAGTAATGGCAGTTATGGGGATTTCAAAATTAACCAGAGGAATTTCTGAGTCTATTGGATTATTAGGTGTTGATTGATGGATGGTCCTGAATGAATAAAAATAGAATATATTATAAGGATGGAATTCAAAAGGAACGAAAAAGAGAATTGGATTTAAAATGCGCTATTAATTCATTAACGTTTATGCCATAAGAAAAAGGTCCATTTACAGTTTTACACTTGTCACCATGGACAAAATGATCAAGTGTTGATAACCAAAGGTACTTTACTCGAAATTGAGTACAGGGATGTCCTCTGCCGTCCAGTTGTCTAGTTCTTGCCCCTCAGCTATCGGTGAGACTAGAGCTTCATACAAGGAATCGGAATGGATGACACCAATGGATGGTTCATCGGGCGATTCTTCTACCTCTGCCGGATTTTCAATGACCGTCTTAGTGAAGACTTCCGTGATTCTAGGGACTACCTTCCTTATTCCCACTTCCTGGTCGAACCTCTGATCCCGAAGTCTGTTCCTCATCCAGAATCGCCCATCCATGAGGGCGTCTTCCTCATAACCCAAACCGCAGCGGCCTACCTTCTGGATAGCCGGTATAGGTTCAACAATCCCTTGTAATGCAGTGCCTAGCCCCTTGCCTTCTTCGTACCCATTCTTTAACATCACCTTGGCTACCATAGCCATAGCCCCTTCACTTCTTGAGATGGTCTCTTGTAATTCGAGGGCTTGGAAGGAGCTTTCCAATGACTCCTCAGCTGCCTCCACATAGGGAAGTGATTGTGGCTTGGTGACTAGTAAGGCCTCCTCTCCTTTTACTATGATGATTTTGCCGTCCATAATATATTTGATCTTTTGGTGCAAAGTTGAAGGAACGGCATTCGCAGAATGGATCCAAGGTCTTCCCAATAGCATAGTGTAGGCCGGCTCAATGTTCATCACCTGAAACGTGACATTGAAAGTACATGCACCGACTTGGATTGGCAAGTCAATGTCTCCCAGCACTTCTCTCCTCATACCATCGAAGGCTCTCACCACCATAGCACTCTGACGTATATCAGATTGGTCAACCGGCAGCCTAGCCAAGGTGGTATTAGGCAGTACATTAAGAGCTGACCCGTTATCAATAAGTACCTTGGCTACTATACAACCTTTACACTTCACTGTTACATGCAGAGCCTTAGTGTGCCTTAAACCCGCAGGGTCTATCTCGTCCTCCGAGAAAGTAACAAAACTGGATGCCTGTATTTGTCCCACTATTTTCTCAAACTGCCCCGGAGTAATGTCGGGGTTTACAAAGGCCTGATCCAGGATTCTCTGCAAGGCTTGTCGGTGTACTTCTGAACTCAAGATCAGCGATAACAGCGAAATTCGGGCAGGCATTTTTCTCAACTGCTCCACCACATCATATTCACTTTGTTTCATTATTTGGAGCAGCAGCTCCTCCTCTTCTTTGTGCTCAGCAGACTCTACTTTTTCTGTCTTTTCAACCTCCTCTTCAGTGTTCTTCAGTGACTCTCCCATTTTTACTTTCCCTTTTCTCTTTTCTCTTTCTTCGTTACTGTAACACCTCCCACTTCGAGTTATGAACTCGACCTCTTGCTCAAGGGAGGAGGGCTTTGTGGTAGTGACGGGTCGGGGATCAACTTGGGGAGTAGCACTGGTGGCAGGTCCAGCATAAGTCATCTGAAAGTGTGCATGAGGAGTGAAACATGGTTTTGGTGGTGCTGGAGGTGAGACCAGATTAGGAGCTGATGTACTGCTTGATGCTCCTTAGGTAAAGACTTGGAAATTATAGTTCCAAGGTATGGCATGGGTGTTGGTTATAGGGAGCTGAGATGGGGCTCGGATAACTGTTATTGGCGGCGAGGTTACTGGGGGTGAGAAGGTGATTCTGGGTTTAGAGGTAGAAGCATTCTGGCTGTATCTAGTCGTGTTCACTCCCTCTTCCGTCTTCAACCTTGTCTGGCATCTCAGAACTTTGAGAGATAACAAGTTCCGAACCTCTTGCCTGAATTCCTCACAACCCTGCAGCTCATGATCAGCTGCCCCTCCATGGTAAGGACACCCCGTACCTTCTTCCGATCCCGTTTCTTGAGGGCAAAGGTAGCCTTCCCTCATTGCCATAGCAAAAATTTCCTTAAAGTAAGGAACCAGCTTGTCTACTTCCAGCATTGATCCTTCTCCATCAGGCTCTATCTTGTTTACACCACTGCCCACATTATGGTTAGGCAGTGGGTTTGAGGTAACATTAGGGAGGGAACCATTCCCCTCAATTTTCAGCCACCCGTTCCGGATTAAGGCATGCACTCTTCCCCTGAGTGCTCCGCAGTTGTCGGTTGAGTGCCCCTGTGCCCCTCCATGATACTCACAACGAGCAGTGGTATCATACCACCTGGGGTATGGAGGCTGGATCGGGTCTAGGGGAACTGGTACAATTTGGTTTATACCGACAAGGTATCGGTATATTTCACTGAGTGGGAGGGGAAGAGGTGGATCCGGGTTTCTTGGGGGTCTTGGGTTGTTCTGTGGTGGTCTTGGTTGAGCAGGAGGAGGAGGCGGTCTTGGTTGATAATTTGTAGGTGGGGGATATTGTGGGCGCGGGTGTGGATAATTTGGGAAAGGAGGTGGGATATTTGCGATTGTTTGGCCGTGAGGGGGAGGATATGGCCGATAATTGTTTTGAGGGGATGGGGAATAATTGTTTTGACGGGTGACAGAATGCACATCACCCTCCTTTTTCTTGCCAAAGCTGGCAGCCTTCTTTGCAGGGTTTTCAGCCAACTCCTGCAGTCGTCCCATTCTTAAGTTGGCCTCTATTCTTTCACCAGCCTGTATAATGTCAGAGAAACTGTTGGAAGTGTTCCCAATCATCAAATTGAAATAGGGGGCTTTCAAAGTCTCGATGAACAGAGAGCATAGCTCATTATCGGTCACCGGAGGGTGTACTTCCGCCGCCTTTTCTCTCCATCTCTGGGCGTACTCCTTGAAGCTTTCCCTGTCCTTCTGCACCAGGTTTTGAAGATCCCTCCTTGTGGGGGCCACATCGCAGTTAAATTTGTACTGCTTTAAGAAGGCATCAGCTAAATCCTTCCAGGAGCGCAGTTTGCTCCTGTCCAACTGAATACACCACCTCAGGGCCGCCCCGGAGAGGCTCTCATGAAAGAAGTGGACCAACAGCCTATCATCCTCTGTCAGAGCAGACATCTTAGCGATATAGGTGGCCAAGTGAATACGAGGATCTGAATTCCCTGTGTACTTGTCGAAATCAGGGACCTTGAACTTAGGTGGCACCACCACATCTGGCACTAATCTTAGTGATGCCACGTCGACCGAACCATACATGTTCAGCCCCTCTATTGCTCTCAGTCTCTCTTCTAGAGCAGATAGTTTCTCGTTTTCTTTCATCTTATTTTCCCCTCCTACTGCATGATATGCTCCTCCGGCCGGGAGCTGAGGGGTGGAGTAAACTGGAGGGATTAGGATTGGAGGGTGAGGCTCGGTATTTGAGACAGCCGGGTAATAAGAGAAAGGCAGGTCATTATTCATGGTGACCGGATTGACAGTGACTGTCGGGTCTGGGATAGGTGATTGAAAGGTGAAAGAAGTTGAAGCTTGGTGCGGATCATTTGTCGTAGGTGGTGGTGGAGGCAATGGTAAGTTAGGCTCTGCTGTGGGTTTATTCTGGGACATTTCCCTCATTAATCTCATAAGTTCTGAGACCTGATCCTTCAATTCGGAAACCTGCCCCTGTAGGTTCTGTACTTGTTCCTGATCTTCCATTATCTTCTTTGTTCGAGATCTTGTTAAGTACACTCGCTTGGGTTGAACCGTGTGCTTGGTCGGACTTGCCTTGTTTGAAGCAATGTTGATTTCCTGTAAGGGGATAAAAGAAAATTTTAAATGAATTTTGAATTTTGCGAAGAAACTAAAAGTCCTGGTCTGGACGAAGGATACAATGGCATTTGGGAGCCGAAATGAAATCTGGGAAAGGATAATTGCATCAACTTTATTATGGCATCGTTCGATAGTCTGACTGTGAATGACTGGATTGAATGCGCATTTATGATACCTGTCCATATAGCGCACTCAATTTTTCACATAACCCTAGCGAGGAAGTTCCTACGGGAGTCATATTATTCATTCACAAATTTGCTAAACAATGGTCCAAAAATCATTTCATTAACTGAATAATGTGTACACCATATTCTTTACATCGGCCTAGGCTCTGGGAGATTCTTTATAATGAGATGACATTTTCTGAGATACTCATATAACCTTTCTTCTTGTTTGGCAGGGTCGAATGCTTTCAGAGCGTATTCGGATTCAGGTAATAATTCTTGTTTTCCTTGTGCTACCGTTCTTTCTAGCTGGTCAACATTTTCTTTCAACTCTTGATAGAGAGCAACTTGTCTTTCCTTCCCTTTCCTTTCCTTAGCACACTCTTTCAAGATATCGTTGATGAGTAGTGCCTGTTCTTTCAATTCGAGCTTCTTCTTTTTGTTTTCTTGTTTGTACTCTTCAACGAGCACCTCTTGGTATTTCATCTTTTCCTGAAGCTTACTATTCTGTACTTTCATTTCTTTGACCTCAGCTTGAAGAGAGTCTCTTTCCTTCTCCCAGTGTACCTCTTGCTCTTCGAACCCCATCCTTTCGGCCCTTGCCTCTTCCTTGAGTCTTCTCACTTTTCTTTTAAGTTTCTGCTGTTGGTCTTCCAACTGTTTTATTTGTTCTTGCAGTTGTGAGTTCTCGGTGTTTGCTTTTTGTAGTGAGTCATCCAGGCGATCATCAGCTTCTTCTAATAGGACGCTTTGGCGAGGGTTGCTGTCCTCGAATTCTACAGTTGAGTGTTCTCGGTCCCTGTCAGCTCTCCATTTAAGATAATCGCCCGAGGCACTTGGGCCTTTAGGTGATCTCTCCATCAGAGTGATGTTTTCCCAAGACTTGCGAGCCATTTTCAACCCTTCCTCTTCCTTGAGCTCATGGTAGAAGTGACCTTGGTGGTATTCTTCAATGTTGATCACGGACTGTGTTGAGCCAAACTGCCTCATTACCAATGCCGGAGTGTAACTTGTGTATCCGGTTACTCCGATTAGGGACACCGACTGATTACCCCCCGTACCGATCAGAACGGGTTGGCCTGACGTCCACAGCTTCCTCCAACAGTAATTATGGCTATTGAAACTCAAAATCCGTTCCCACCACTGCTGTTCATTCTTCAGACTGATTACTAACCGGGTCATTCTCTCGATGGGAGGCTGGTCAAGGTACCAAGTCAATCCCTTTGTCTCCACGGGACACATGTGACTGATAATCCAGAGGTATAACAATTGAGAACAACACTTAATGGACCCTTTGCCCTGTTTTCTGCAGTATGTAAGGGTTAACAGGGTCTCCGCAAGAATTGCCGGTATCGGATTGATCCCCTGCCTTTCTACCGTCCAAAATACCTCCACCGCGCTGCAAGTGATGATTCCCAATGGCCCCGGGAACAAAATCAGACCATAGATTCCCAAGGCGAGTGCCACTGAAGCTTGATCCCACTGTTTCTCTTGGAGGTACTGATCTAACCGCTTCTCGAGGTATGTCTAATACCATCCATGCGTGTTCTCTTTGACTGTTTCTTTTGACTTCGCCTCCTTCGAAGGAATACCCAACAAATGTGTTAATCGTTTCCAGGTCTGCCTATGTTCGAGGTGTAGGTAGATCCGGTTCTGCAATGAGTAAGGAATCCCTAGTAATGCCTGATATTCTTCCATAGTGGGAACCGTATCAATGTCATTGAAAGAGAATACCCCGTACTTAGGATTCCAAACCGACAGCATGGCCTTTAATGCCGGGATTTGGACCTTGACTCGCATTAAGGTTGCAATCCTCCCGTACTTCTCTTCAAATCGTGCCTTGACCTGATCGGGAAGCGACCTCCATCCATTAGACAGACCCTCGAGACCGTTCATTCTGACCTCTATTTTATTCAGATCTAATGAAGGTAGTGAGCTAGCATGTGCCTTGGAAACATCATTTTGCGAGGGTACCGGACTATGAGCTGATTTGGACCAAAGTTTAGCATTCTGAACCTTTTCTGCCGACTGACTCGAGGATGCCATGATAAAAATGATGCCTATCCTTTTACAGACTCTTGGTTTGGTAATGCCTGCGGGAAAACTCGTTAGCGAGATAAATTAGGGTAATTTTGAATCATACTGTTGACAGGGTGATACGTACACATTTATCAAAGTAGGAAAATGTGTAGGCGTTTTAGTAGAATTCAAGATTACCCTCACAAAAATGAACAAAAGGAAATTAAAGCAGAACAGGGTAAGAGTAAGTATGCCCCTTTTTTGTCCTATAATAGGGAGACTCCTAATACCGGATGAGCGCTACCTATTTGGATAGTTCTATCTTATAAGGTAGTTTACTACGGCTTTCAGCTATTGTGATAGTTTAGCTCAGGATCTAATTTTCTAAAAGCCACAGGTTCCCAAATTGCCCCTACTGTAAACAGTAGAGCCCCATTCTACCGCCATGATATTGTCGGGAAAATTCCACGGGTATCACGGTGAATAGAACGAGTTTCAATTTGAGCAGAAGCCTTCACGGATACTAACGGGGTAAAACCCACGGGTACCGCTACATGACCCCCTCCTACTTTCCTAAAAGGGTAAGAAAGCCCGGGTATAGGACCAAAGTGTGTGAGGACATTGTGTGAGTGTTCAGTGTGTGAAGGGACACCTTTACCTCTTCCCAATTCAGGGGGATTTTATTCTTCCCATTTTTTCTTTTTCCCCTTTTTTTTGAAATGAAGAGCACTGTAGGAAATAGAACAGGCAAAACAAACAAAATAGTTAGCAGCAATAACAATAATTAACGTATAAAACATCGCTGAATGAGCCCATCTAACTATAATTTGATCTGACAAAATTAAATCTACTTTTGGACCACTAGACCGGGGTTAAGTCAGTCTTTATCAGATCCCCAGTGGAGTCGCCAAGCTGTCGCAAGGGATTTTGCGGTCGCCTGGACGATCACTCACCGAAGTGGAAAAGAGTGAGGAGTCGCCACTTTAGTTTTGAGGGAAACTAAAGAAAACCATTTGGGAAGATAAATTAAAAAACGAAACCACTTCAAGACAGAGATTCTAGGTTCGGGGTCCGTAAACGGGTGGGGAAGGTGTTAGGCACCCCACCTCATCCCTTAATAAGGGTAAGTAGATTTAACTTTGCATTAGTTAGGAGGGCTTGAACGGACATGTTAATCCTTTTGTCAAAAGGAAATTTTTAATTTTTCACTAAATTGGATCACCCAGATACATAAGTAAATGAGACAACCTTAGTGAGTTACTGTTGTATGTTAATTTTATTTTAAAGAAACATCTTATTAAAATTTAATTTAAGAATTGGATAAGAACCTTTTTTCGAACTCTTTAATATTTATTAAAATTTGAGTTGAGACCGGATAAGAACTCTCCTCCGATCTCTATTTGATATTTATTAAAATTTTGAGTTGAGATAGGATAAGAACTCTCCTCTGATCTTTATTTAATATTTATTAAAATTTTGAGTTGAGACCGGATAAGAACTCTCCTCCGATCTCTATTTAATGTTTATTAGAATTTTGAGTTGAGACTGGATAAGAACTCTCCTCCGATCTCTATTTAATGTTTATTAAAATTTCGAGTTGAGACCGGATAAGAACTCTCCTCCGATCTCTTTTAGATTAACAGGAGCCTGAAAGGGACTTTTCCAATCTCCCGAATTTTAATTTCAGCTACATGTTACAAGAGCTTAAAGCTAAGGATTCTGGCATTCAAAGGTGCTGGGGATAAGGCTTCTAGATTCCTTGTGACTAAACGGGGAATACTAGACTGGATTTGCCGACCTTCCATGTATTCATCTTACCAATACCTATTAATGTCTAATCTATTCTGTTCCGTTTATTTTGGTTTTATTCCACTTTATGGCATCTTGCCGAATTGCCGTTTACGTCAGCCTAATAGTTTGGCTATTTTCCTAACGTGTCATTCAGACTCTCTTTTTTTTTAAAAGAGACCCTTAAGTTGCAGTTACCCACGTTTTACCCAACCACTCACACGCCGCTAGGAGCTAGAAAACTTGCATTCAGAAATGACGAAGATTAATAAAATGATAGACTAATCACTAAGGAGATAACTCGAGAGTAACATTCTTTGGGGTCCTTTTGCACAAAATGAACTTGGAGCAAATCGCATACGTAAGAAGAACAAAGTAAGTGCGAAAAGTAAACGTAAACACTTAATAAAACAGCAATATGAGCTCTTACCTGTAAGGAGCCAAATCTATTGAAATAACTACGGGGTGGCAAATAGTGATAAGGCATCGGATTGATTAGTCTGAGGGCTGATGTTCGTCGTGAACTGAAGGGTGCTTAGCTAAAATGCAATCAGATTAAGATAAAAAAAAAAAAACGAGTGGAGTAAAGTTGAGCTTGGACAACAGAAATGAAAACAGAGATGATAAAGGGCTGAAAGTGAGAGTATGACCAGATACTGAACAAACTGGAAATGTAGAGTTCCAGTATTCAGAATCCTTTTCAAGAAAACACTTCAGAAAACTTGTTTCAAAAGTCTTTCTAATCAACCCTTCTAAGTAGCAAAGTAACAAACTGAATGAATTTTCAGAGTTCTTTCGCTATAATAACTACCTCCTTTTTTTGCCCGTCCCCTGAACAGTTTTTCATGCAGGTATTTATAGGAATCGGGTGCTCCCCATGAAGGGTCAGGATTTATTTTGAGGGAGATGGAGGGTCAAGATTTCGAAGGACATGATCGGATGTTCAGGAACTAAAGAGAATCAAAATGAATGGTGGAGATCACTCTTCAGAACATTTGTCCTTTTCTTCCTCCAATCTGACGGTCCCAAATCTTCTTGTCCGGAACGATCTGAGGGCTAAGAGCGAAAGACGCTGGTCTTGTCGTCTTCTCTCTTGATCCAAGGGTTCCGGGCTCGTCCTTACAAGTGAAATCAACGGTGGAAATTGGGATGTACAGGACTGTCATGACATACCCTGGCACCTGTTAGCATTGCGGGCGATTCTTAGGCGTGCGGTGGAGATCTCGCCGCCACGCTTTAACTACCTCTACGATTCGACGACGGTTATTTGGGATTTGTCTTATTCTTTTTGCCTTCCGACCTCTCCCACGCTCCTATTCCGATCTCTCATGCTGGTTTCCCATCTTCCGATCTATTATTCCGATCTTTCTCTTTCTCAGGTCCGGTCCGGTCAAAGCATTAATTTCCCCTCGATTCCCGGAAAGCCCGCTTTACGCTTCGACAATAAATGCCCTATTTTTCCCCTATATATACCCCTGACGAAAGAGACTTCCCTTCACCCGATTTTCCTCTCTTCCTTCTTATTTTCCAGTTCTAGCTGCTCCGGCGGTCGTTCCGGCCATGATTGTGGTTTTTGATCCCTTTCCGATGGACTTCTTTACCCACCGGCTGAAAATTTACGATCCCGGTGATCGAATAATCGTAAAAACCTTAACTGATGATGGTGAGAGAACTGAATCAATTGACCGATCTGGATGGCGGACCTCGATCGCGCCGATGGCGAACCGATCTGAGCAAATTGCTAATGTTCGGCCGACCCCTGGCGATCGCTCTTCCGAGCTTATTCGGCTTCTCACCACATTGGGTGTTCCGACAGCGGTTTCCCTCCACATTGGGTGTTCCGACAGCGGGTTAAGCTCCGGTCGGCGACACCCTGTGGATCAGTCACAATGTTGACTATTGACATGGGCCTCTTTAGATAGGATGTTCCGCTGGTCTTTAGAGATCGGCCTTTTGATGTAATCAGATGTAATCCGATCTTGAGATCGCCCAAATGATGTAATCTGACTTTTGGAAATGTATTCCGATCTCTTGAGATCGCCCAAATGATGTAATCCGATCTTTTGGAAATAAAGATTTTATTTTGTCAATTATTATCTTATTAATTATTTTTCGAGCTCTAATATAATTATCCGATCTGATTCTTTACCTGAATGACACTTATCCGATCTGTAGTTCGAAACACCTGGATCCGCCGCTCTATAGTTAACCGATCTCTTTATGGAATCTTGGGAATATTCGTGAGACGTGTCAGAACAGCTGGCGAGTCCCGCTATCCGATGCGCTGCCTGGAACCTCGTGAGCATTAAATGCTCGGACGAGTATAAATAGGGGTGGGGGGTTAGTCATTCGCTCCTGTATGTCATTTTCAACCTCTTGCTCACAACTTCAAAGTTCTCTCATTTTCTCAAGTTCTTCCGACGCCGATCAGACTCCGGTAAGGGCTTTGATCTTCTTTTTAGTTTAAGTTCTTTATTTCTTTTGAAAATGAGCGGTGCCGAAGGTCAGAGAGCAGCGAGCCCTCCTTTCATTCAGTTCTCGTGGTCATCTGACGAAGAAGAGGTGGTCGAGCCAAGCGCACAACCAGAACCTCCTAGGGTCTCCGTTCCAGCTCGGGGACGGATCGCACCATCAAGGCATGCACCTTCTTCAGGGAGGGAGAATCTTCCTATGGACGAGCTGCCATCGATCTTGCGAGAATCCGATCTGCAATCGTTTAGCCAGGAGTACAATATTCGTCCTGATTCGTATGAACTCATCCAGTGTCACGGCTATCACCGAGCCGATTACTTCTTTAAAGAGAATGATAGGGTTATGGTATACGAGGAACAGTTAAAGGCCGGTCTGCGGTTCCCTCTAGACGATTTCTTCAAGGAGGTCTTGAAATTTCACCGAGTATGTATTGCTCAAGTTCACCCCAACTCCTAGCGGATCTTAGTAGCTTTTCGAGGCCTGTGCCGAGCTAAGGGAATCAATCCTACTGCTAAGGTGTTCGCTGAACTGCACAGGCTAACTCGCCGAAAGGATGACGAACACTGGTTCTTTCAGGCGAAGCCTCATTGTGGGCTCTTTACCGATCTGCCCTCCTCCCTTAAGAATTGGAAGAATCGTTTCTTCATTCTGAGGAGCAAAGATCCGAGCTGCTTTGAGGACTTCCCCCGTAGCTGGTGGCACCAGGGACCCTTGATTCCGAAGCGCATCACCCTGAACAAGGAAGAAGACCTAATAGTGATGGAACTAAAGAGTCAGGCGGCCACTCAAAAGTTCTCCTGTTTAAATGCGGTGACTGCCGAGCTGCACCATTGGACCATACAGCTGATCACCGGCCAAGATCGCGAACTCCGCTCTCTGACCTTGGCATTGGTAATTTCTACATCTCAGATCTCAGGACCTTAGCGATCTCACTGACCTCTTCTTTGTGCAGGTATGGCGGGTGGTGAGGGTTCCAGAAAGCGGAAGAAGGAAAAGGAGATTTACCGGAAAGTAAAAGAGATGAAGCGTTCGGCACGACTTCAAACACCCGGCCATGAACCTGGGGAGATACAAGGGGACCCGCCTCGACCTTCAGGACCGCCGATCACAGAAGCTGTCCGATCTCCTCCTCAACGAGAAGAGCAGCCTCCACCTCCTTCAGTTGCTCCAAGCACAGAAAGGGGTCCTTCTCAATCTTCTGGGAGGGCCTCTTCTCGTGGCGCTCAAACGCTGATCGACTCCCTGAAGAATAACCGGACTGTTCGGGAGAACCCCGGTTTTGCCAAAGTCTTGGGGTCTTCCATCTGCCTCCGAGAGGATCGGGACAGGCTATCCCCGGACAGCCTCGATGACATCTTGACTCGATCCATGAGCCTGAACGTGGAGTGCCTGGTGAACCAGACCATAGTTCGGGAAAAGGCTCATCGCCTGGGTAAGGAAGTCGAGAAGAAGAGTCAGGAAGTGGCTTCCCTCCGATCCCAACTCTTATCCACTCAGGATTACATCTCTCAAGTTGAGGGGCGGGCGAAGTTCTATGAAGACAAGCTGGCCGAACAGAATCATGTTCTGGCTGAAAGGGATCGTGCTCTCGGGGAAGTCCAGGCGCTTCATGCCAACGAAGCTGCTCAGGTCGCTCAACTTATCGAGGAGCTTAAGGCGAAAGACGAAGAGATGGTGACGGGAATAGCCGGTGCCTATGTGAATGCTCACCAGGATCTCTTAGCCGAGCTCCAGAAGCGTTACCCAGAGGAGGACTTCTCTTGGATGGCCGACCTGGCTCCCGGGGGCGAGGGTGAGGATAGTGAGGAGGAGGCCGAGGGTGAGAGAGAGAGTGAGCAAAATGTAGATCAGGCTGGGGGTGATCCTCCAGCTGAATAACTTGTACAAATTTTGAAATGAAATGGAATGCCTCTTTTGTTCAATGAATGGTTGTGATCGAAAAATTTCTAAGCACTTGATTGTCTGAGTATATTGAAATAAATGAAAGCGATTATTATCCTAAGTGTGAGAGATCGGAAAACACAACATGCATGAGATTGGTAAGGAACCAACGCTAAAAGGAACTTAATTGAAAATTTGGCTTGAACATCTAAGATCGGGATCTTCATTAAACCGGATTGGAACCTTAGCTTGATTATTCCTAAACTTTTTAAAAGGAGGTCGACCACGAATACTGGCAGCAAAGATCTAGTGTTAGTTCAATTCTGACAAGAGAGATCGGGAATATAGTTAACTGATCAGGATATTTGACAATTGACTTGAGAGATCGGTGAATGATTTAAGAGACCGGTAAGGCTTTAACGGACACGAGAGCTTAGCATTGACTGAACTCTCTATGAAGAGAGATCGAAACTGCGATTAGGAGGCAAGGAGAGACTTAGTGCTAGGAATCGGTTTCGAAGTTTGTTGATTCTGGGGATCGGCCAAAATATGGTGTCGACACCAGCATCTCTCCCGTGTTTTGCCTATGTGGGATTTGCCTAGGGTGTTACAATCCACCCCCCTTATGGGACTCAGCGTCCCCGCTGAGGTTTGCCCCACCATCGCTCAAGGTTGCAAGCGGAGCGGCTCTGATACCACAAATGTAATGGCCCGGCCCACTAGTGATATTGTCCGCTCTGAGCCGAAGCCCTCACGGCTTTACAACGCGTCACTAGGGGTTATGAACCACCAACTTATAAACCCAGCATCTCTCCCGTGTTTTGCCGATGTGGGATTTGCCTAGGGTGTTACAGTTTTCCTTGTGCTTTGCTGGAAGAGCTTGCTTGTTGAGCTATTTGGTTTTCCAACATCCTGTTATGAGTGGCAAGCTGGTCTATCCTTGAAGTTAATTGTTGAATCATTTCTCCTTGTTTCATTGGCGATTAAGAAATTCTCCATCATAGATTTAAAAATTGAATCTTGGTCTGAAGACTGAACTGGTGGTTGTGGAATAGGTGCATTTTGATTCCTTTGTGGTGGAAATCTAGGTGGTACTCTGTTTTGCTGAAAATTTTGCTGTTGTTACTGAAAATTAGGAGGTTGTTGATAATTCTGTTGCTGCCCTTGTCGACCTCCCCAAGAAAAATTAGGATGGTTCCTCCATGTTGGATTATATGTAGCAGAAAAAGGATTACCAACTGGTTTCTGATTGTAATTCCCAACAAAATTAACTTGCTCATTTCCAATCTCTTGCCCATGGGGAGGAAAATCATTGATACAATGCATATTTCCCGTACCAACATCTTCTGTATGACTAGATCCTCCAATTGATGAGTCAACCTTCATGCTTAACTTATCCATTTTTCTCGTCAAAGCATCAAATTTGGCATTGAACATACTCATGGCATCTAATTCATATACACCAGCTGGTGACTTCTTCATTTCATTTCTTTCACAGCTCCATTAATAATTGTTGTAAGCAATTTTATCCAATGCTGAATAGGCTTCATCTTCTGACTTCTCCATAAGATCACCTCCTGAAGATGCATCAATTATACTTCTAATTGCTGGAGAAACACCATTGTAGAAATGTTGAACCAGCATCCATCTAGGGATTCCATGATGTGGACATCTCCTTTGAAGATCCTTATATCTCTCCCAAGCTTCATAGAGACTCTCATTATCCCTTGGTCTGAAAGAAGTTAATTCATTTCTCAATTTTGCAGTCTTGCTAGGAGGAAAGTATTGAGCAAAGAAAGCTTGTGACAATTCATCCCAAGTAGTTATTGAACCCAGAGGTAATGAATGCAACCACTCCTTAGCACGATCCTGCAAAGAAAAAGGAAATAATCTCAGTCGGATGGCATCATCTAATACTCCATTTATCTTCAGAATGTCACTAATTTCAAGAAAATGTGCAAGGTGAACATGTGGACTCTTAGTAGGACCTCCCCCAAAATGTGATTGTTGAACCATTTGACAAAGTGAGAGCTTCAACTCAAAGTTGTTTGCTTCCACTCTAGGCCTTGTAATACTTGGTCTAAATTCTCCAAAATTAGGAAAAGCATGATCCTTAATTTATCGGTTGTTGTTTGTCATAGCTTCTATCACTTGTTGCTTTTGATGTTGCTCTTGCTATCTTTGAATTTTGAGTTCAGTTTTTCTTCTTTTTGACTCTGCTCTTAAAGCTTTAGCTGTCTTTTCAATCTCAGGATCAAAAATTAAATCAATTTCTGCACTTTTTGTTCTTCTCATATAAAAGATATGTACCTGAAAAACCAAAATAAGAAAATCTCAAAGTAAAATGATAAAGAAGAGAAATTAAAATAAGAAATAAAATGCCCAAATTAACCAAACAATCAATCGTCTAATATCAAACAAAACAATTCCCCGGCAACGGTGCCAAAAACTTGGTTGCGTACTCCGAAAGTATACGGGTCGTTCAAGTAGTAAAGAAAATATATCATCCCACAAAGAATTGTTGTTTGAGTACCAAACTATAAAAGTCACGATTATTTGGCCTATCGATAATTTATGCCAAAAATAGAGTAAGAGGTGCAGCAAATTAAATTGAAAAAAATAAGGAAATTATAATGAATTAAGCAATTAAAATTCTAAGCACTATACTAATTTACTAAAATTTCAGCAAGTGACAAAAGATTTAATTAATTAATGGTAAAAATTGATTCCAGAGTTAAGGTTCATGAAGTAAATTTCATTGGGATTTGGATAGGCAAAGCCAAGATTAAGGGAAATACAAGTTTGAAGGAAGTTGATTCTGATTTCCTTTAATTTCTCTTTCAAGCAAACTAAAGAGTGTTTTAAAGGAAACTAAACCCCATTCTCATGCGATGTTTAATTACCCAAAACCCTTTAAGCATTTTAATCAACTTGAAATTCCTCTTAACCCACTAGTTTATTCTAACACTAGGTGATTAAGTTCATTATCTTGATTATCTATCATAGATTTTCACCTCTCGGTCTTTCAATCTAAGATTAAGAACAAAACCCAAAAGGTACCAACAATGGGTATGTAAATAAGCACACAAGATAAGAATCCAAGTTTATATATACTAAAATCTGATTAAAACCAGTCCAAATCCACAAATAAAACTTAAATCATTACACCAACTATGAAATCTTAAGTATCTACTCACTCATGCTTATATTTACAAGTAGAAAATATGAAATAGAGCAAGAAAACATGAAAATAAAACTAAAAATAAAAGAACCCAGAAGAAGAAGATCCAAATCTCTGAAAATGGAAGCTGGAAAACGTCACTCTGCAGGTGTTCTTCCTCCAAAAATGGCGTGATTCCCTCTTCCTCTCTCTTTTGATTTTTCTCTCTCTTTCTCCTTATGGTAAAAATGAGAATATGATGCTTTTATATCCCCTCAAGGATTGCCCTAAAAATAGTCTCTAAAGGGATAAGGACAAAAGGTGTAAAATATGTGAAAAGCGAAAATTTTTCCATATCAACAAATCTGCCAGCGCCATCCCACATGCCTCATGTTGATTTCTGTTGTTTTTCACATGCCTCATGTTGATTCAGAGGAGGAGCCTTTAGATTCTGTACGACCAGCTACAAGGGGCATGTGGGAGTCCCTGAAAGTCTCGGCGTATTTTCTCCAAAATCTCTGTTTACACGACCCGCCACACGGGGCATGTGGAGGCCCATGAAACTTTCAGCATGTTTTGTTCCGAAGTCTCTGTTTACACGACCCAATGTGAATTTACATGCCTCATGTTGATTTCTGCTGGGTAACTCTTATCTTCACATGACCTTCAACACGGGGCATGTGGAGGTCCTTGAAAGTCTCGGCTGATCTTCTCCTTTAAGCAAATTTTCTTTACTTTTCACTCTACTTTAAGCTTCAAAATCACTTTGAATTTCTTCTATATGGACCTTTTTTCCTTTAAACCTTATTAAAACCTATCAAAAACATTAAAATTTCGAAAATCAAATATAATGAAACTAAAATTAACAAATTAACTAAAATAACCATTAAAAGCATAAAATTAATAAACTAAAAAGGCAAAATGGATGCAAAACTACTCTAAAATATCTATATAAATTGGGTTTATCAGTTGACAAGACTTGAGAAGCTTATTTGGGGGCTGCCTATTGGTGATCTTGATGTGGACAAGCTAGAGGGACAACACTTGGGGTCCTAGGTGCTTCCTAAACGTGCCAATTGCATTCATAGTGCATCAAAGAGGTTAGTGCTCAAACTCCTCTTTTAAACTAGGGTTTAATTGAATTAATTTGTTAATTCACAATCTTGAATGGCAAACATAGATCCTAATATATATTAAAAGTGTTTTAATATGTAATTGAATATTGAAATTAATTAGGCACATAAGAGATGTGGCATGATACATGTAACCCTAGAAGAAAAATTTTAAATTCAATGCTCCAATGAACTAATCACCATGCTTCCGCTCCTTCACCTATGCTCTAGGAAGGAGATGAAAACCATCCCCTACCCCAAAAGGGAAGGGATGGCACTAAACAACTGAGAAAATGAAGATCTGATACCCTTAAGAAAACCCAACCTTTGAAAGGAAAATCTCACTCTAAATAAGTTAGAGAGAGGAAAGTCTCTATATGAGTGGATTTGACTGATGTATCATAAGTCAAACAATAGAGAGACGAATGTAGAATCGCCTGTAGCGCCTAGGTATTAGTAGCCAAAAGACATCAATCATAGAAGCAAAGCAAAGGAAAACTGGCCACTAGAAAGCACGCAAGCTATCGTAGCCCAATCGAACAAAGAAGATCCCCTAATAACAACCATCATCTCGGCCATCTACAAGGTCAAAAAGGAAACTAAGTTCAAGACTCTTCAAGGAGGCGACAAAGCTCATTTGGCAATCTCAATCTCTTGTAGCCATTTGAGGGATCGAAGGCCAAACAAGGTGTCCTTGTATAATGAATAGTACTTACTAATTCCACTTAGTGTAAAATTGTTTAATAATAGATTTTGTCTAGAGTTAAAAATCTCTTTTTTACATGGAAGTTAGTTCCAAACAAGGAAACTAAATCAATTTAGTATTATATTTTAAATATAGAATGCAATTAATTATTCTTAAATTTAATAATAAATAGTGTCATTTCCATTTAAGCATTAAATGAAGTAATTGCTCTGTGTTAATAATGTGCCAATAATATTTCTTATTGCAGTTATTGATTAACCTTGATTTATAATTTCTTGAAAACAATGACGAAAAATTTATAAAAAAATCTTTTGGATAAATTATTATTATTTTTTGAGTTATGTAAAAATTAATACATATGTAAGCGTGAAACTAGGTAGAGGCTTGAGGGCCAAGAGTTTTTAAAATTAAAATTTTACTCATTAATTTTAATATTTTTTTTGAAATTATTATTTATCCCTTAAAAATTTTCAAAATTAAAAATTTTCTTATAATTTTTTTAAAAGATTATTGTTTGTCCTTCAATATTTTTATTTATATTTTGAAAAATCATTGATTTAGTTATATTGCAAAAGCATGCAATACCATGAAACTAGCGAATGTTGTCAATGAATAATGCCTTGAATTAATTTTTTTCTTATTGTGAATGAAATTTAATAATAAAAAAAAAATCATTTAGCATATATAAGCATGAAACTAATTAAGTTGCATATATAGATATTATTTTTAGAATAAAAACTTTTATAAAATAGGATTTTGCTAGAATTACTTCTTAAAATAAGATTTTTAGTTTATCTTATTATATTCTAAACGAAAATTTATAATATGCAACAAAAACACCCAAAAGAGAATTAAAAAAACTTTTTAATATATAATTATCACTTTAAAAATGTAAAATAATATCATCTGAAGATGAAAAAGAAATCAACATTTCATCAAGACATGCAATAATATTGTTGGAGACATAAAAATATCAAGCAGTAATATAATAATCTTTCATTAAAATTGGAATTGAGAATAAAATCCCCTTGCATTAAAAATTGCCATTATCATACTTGATGATATAAAGACTTTATAGGGATAATAAAATCATTACCATGCGACTAACGTTACATAGAGAATTAAAAATTAAGACTCATATTAGTATAATTTTAATTATAGAATTTATTATTACTGATTGAGATTTCACTTCTCAATAAAAATTATCATTTTCTGAAAATTTAAATTAAACTTTTATAAAATCTCAATTACTCAACTCGAATTGAACTGTGGAGAGTATTTAAATATGATAGATTATGCATATTTCTATAAATATGGAAGTATATGTTACATAGTAATATAAAATGTTAATTTGGATTAGTTATGATAAATTTTAGGTATTTAAAAAAAATTAATTAATGGTTTATTAAAAATGGATTTTGAAACCAACAGGTGTTTAGTATGAGTGGTTCGACACTCTTATTATTTAAGCGAGGGCAAGTTTTTTATTTTCGTGGATGGAGAAAATACCCATTGGGAGCACTTTAACAATTAGTCCTGATCATTAGACTAGATAAATACCTATGGAATATAAAAGTAAAAAAAAAAACAAGGAAATGAGTTTTAAAAATAGGACCTTGTATTCCTAAAAAAAAAAAGAAAAAGATTATTGTGCCTTAACTTAATGCTATGGAATCATTTCTAAGCTGTAAAGTCCCGAATTCAATAGAAGTTAATTGTATGAAAAGAAAGTAAAAAAGTTTTCATTGATGCCATTCATGAACAAAGCAACGGATGTTATTCTATATATTTGATAATTGTATCATTATAAGTAATACATGAACATAACAATAAGTTAATTACTCAATTAATTATGATTAGCATGTCGAGGTGGAATACTTTGTTCATGACTGAAGAAATTATCAGGGTCAACTCTGGCTTTCACCTCTGTCAACCTGAAGAAGTTGTTCTTGAAATACTTGAGCCCATAAACTTTAGCTGTCTTAAAGTCTGTATGGTTGCTTGGATTGCTACCAATATCAAGATCTCTATAGTTGAGAAAAGCCTCTCTTGGTTCCTTGGTCATGTATGGAGCCGTTGCATCATACATTTCTCTTAACAAATTTACCTGCTTTTCTGTATTAATCCCATCTTTTTCTTCCCAATTCGTAGAATATTGAATCAAGAACCTGTATCCAGCTCTATGAGGGAATGGGCTGCTAGTTTCTTCAAGTTCACTCATTCTTCCTCCGTAAGGGTTAAATTGCATAAACATCCGCCCCACTTTAAGCATCGACTTCCAAATTGCCTCTAGACCAGACTTTGGAATCACATCTTTTACATAATCAGACTTAGCTTTGGAAAGGAATAGTGTTGTGTTAGGTCTCTGGAGCAGAACATCAATCGGTGTTCCTTTGGGAAACTCTGCCCAGAAAAGTGTTGATTCTATCCAGCTTACTTCTTCGCATTCCTTTCGCTGCAAACCCAGCTCAGGAAAGCTCTTATTTATCAATGGAAGAAGTCTGTCAGTTTTTCCAAGAAACATGCCAATGAAAAGTACTTGAATCGTCTTCTCACCCTTGCGTGTACCGTTCGCAATTGTTGGCATTGCTCTTATGAAAAGATCATTATCTAGCTCAGGAGCAACTTCCTGCCACCGATAAACGATGTCAGTTGCACCTTGTTCTAAGGTCCTGCCCACCCTGAACACGGTTACTTTTTCAGGAATTCTAACCAATTTGATCCTCCAAGAAAGAATGACCCCAAAGCTTGCTCCACCACCACCTCTAAGTGCCCAAAATAGATCTTCTCCCATGGTTCGTCTGTCGAGAATTCTACCATTGGCATCAACTATTCGTGCATCATCGATATTGTCCACAGAGAGACCAAATTTTCTCATCAAGTTCCCATATCCTCCTCCACTAAAGTGACCTCCAGTGCCTAGAGTAGGGCAGATCCCAGCAGGAAAAGCATGGATGCTGCTTTGGTTGGCAATCTGGTAGTAAAGTTCACCAAGGGTTGCTCCTGCTTCAACCCATGCAGCTTCCTGGTAAGGCTGAACAACAATTTTGCGAAAATTGAACATGTCAAGGATGATAAATGGGACTTTTGATGTGTAGGAAAGACCCTCGAAATCATGGCCACCACTCCGAATCCTGATCTGCAAGCCATGAGACTTGGCACAAATAACAGTTGCTTGGACATGGGATTCATGTGCGGCGGCTATAATAGCAAGAGGCTTTGGGGTTGTAGGGGTCAGAAATCTCAGGTTTTTCACATAGGCTTCTAGGGTGGACTGAAAAGAGGGATCCGAAGGCTTATGTATGGCTTTAGCTATTGGGTTAGAGGAGTTAACATGAGTAGGAAGGCATTGGAGAAAGCTTTCCAAGGTTGAATCATCGCAAGCTGCTAAAGAAACTGAAATAATAAAAATGATAAAACATATTGAAACCTTCATTTTTGATTTGAGGGTGATGATTATTTTCTTCCTGCTTACACTTCATCTTTTAACTTGTACTTGTAGGCAAGGAGCAACCGAAATCTGTTATGCTGAGTTGGTGATATTTAATTGTATGATATGGCATTTATGATATTGGCTGCCTGTTGGATTCTTATCGGAGCCGCTTGTTTTGTTTCTTTACTGCCATTTTAGGAAAATAGTACACGGAGACTCTCTACGTGAAATGATAAATAAGCGGTTAATATATATATATAGTAATTGTATTTATAAATATTTACTTACATTCTATTGTTTTATTTCATGTAATATGCTAACACAGCATGTTATATCCATGCTAAGTTAATAGGATATTCTATTATTATGCCATTCTATATCATTTCGATAGGATATTTTATTGTTATTCTTTTCACTTAGCATGCTATATCTTAGGTTGGGTGTATTTGAATAAATTACTGACTAAATTTTTATTGAATAAGTGCTAAATTTTTCCTATTTTATAATAATAAAAATTTTACTTATAAGAAAGAAAAAAACAGATTACAGGGCATTTATGATAGTATTTTTCTTGATATGTTTCTTGGATTCATGCCTAGAATGTACAATGCCCTGTCATTAATATAGTAATCAAGCATACTATCGTCCTGTTTGAATTAAGGGATATCAGGGGAAGATTAACAAAATAATTTTCGGATAATTAAGCCATAATGCCAAAAAATTAAAAAAAAAATTATTTTTATTTAGCAGGATGTGGCTTTTAGACATTTTATTTATGGAAATAACAGTACAGTATCACCTTTTTGAGAAAATAAATTTAAGAAAATAAAATGATTTGAGGGATCTGATATCATATTATTTAATTATAAATGAAAGAAACATAAATAAAAATTTGTTTAGAACTTGAAATTATTGTATTTGTTTAGTTTTAGAGCATTCTCTCAAGCTGTTATTTAAATATTAATCATTTCATTTTCTCGACTAGTGGAATGTATCTAATAGAATATATCTTAAAAATTGAACAAAAAATTAATTCGTTGAAATAATTAAATCACATAATATATTAAATCTTAAATTTTTAATTCTTTTTACTTCACCGAATTAATGAGATTAGAATTGGATGAATTTCAATAGTAGTCTATGAATTTCAATGGTTGTAATAGAGTTGTCCTTAACTTAAAAATATAGCATATAATTCCTTAAATTTTAAAATTTTACATTATTTTGTTACTCCAATAGACAGTTAATACAATCTAGAGTAACGGTAACATGGACAATTCTATCTGCTCTATATGATAGTAACAAATCAGTTATGATTTTCTTCACATATCAAATATGAAAAAATTTCAGCAAAAAAAAAAATAATAAAATGCTAGATGTATAACAATTGATTAGAAATACTTTGCCTTCAAAAAATAACAGTAGTTCTATATATTATTATCACTCTGAATTATCTATATCAATTTATTATTTGTGTATTCCATTCCATTTATTGACATTGACAATCCCACATTTTCAACCTTAATTTCCTTTGTTTTAAAACACCAACTGTGGGCGGCCAGAAATTCCTATATCAACAAGGTTCACATTATGCGTAGAAGATTCATAAATTTTAAATAATATCTAAATTGTTAAGTATTTATATCTTAATATAAAATGCTAAAAAATTTAAAAATTTTAGATTAAAAAAAAATAATAATCATAACAATTCTTATAATATTTCTAGTTACTGCATGCATGCTTTTCTATGAACATTTAGCTTTCTCCTTCTTTTTATGATCATTCTATTATTCAAGTTAATTTTCTTTCATAAAAATTACAAAACAAGAATTTCCGAAATTTGTTTTAACATTTTAGATTATTTTTTTTAATTCAAATGCTATAGTTGATAAGCTTTCTTTGAAAATCAATTAATTTTGATGCTTTGTCTGATGTAATTTGGTAAAAAAAAATATATTAGTAAAATATTTATTTATATTATAAATTTAGTTATTATATATATACATAACATATTAAAGTATACAATTTTTTGCTAGTTTAAAAAATTATAATAAATTTTATATATAATAAATAGAAGCAAATTTTATTATTATAATAATTATTTAAAGGAATAAAAATTATATATGTGACATCAAGGTATTGCATCAAATCCTTACATATAATTTACAAATTCAAAAGGAAAAAAATTAATATAAATCCTAGAAGGTTAGACTAGATAGCATAATAGTATAAGATTAAAACAATAAAAATCACTGTTTACTTAAATTAAAAATTCATAGAAAATTAGAGATTAATAAAATAATAAATTAAATAAATAAGATAATAAATCTCATTTAATTTGAGATGGTATAACAGAAAACTATTAAGCTAATTTATTTTTAACTTTTAATAATAATTACTAATAAAATTTCAATTTATGAAATAAAATTTGAATAAATAAATTTTAATTACACTTTGGTACTCATTTATCAATAAGTAAATAAATCTAATGCTTTAAATTAAATTAAATTATAAATTCGTTAAAAAACAAAAAAAAAATTGAGAAATTAATTAAACAAAATTATATAAACTATATTACATTTATTTAAAATTTTTATAAATATTTGAAAGGCCACAACTCCTAATCCTTATTGTCTTTCTTCTATCGACTTTTATATATTTATTTAAGTTTTTTTTTTTTCTCAGTGTTGGGCTAAGCCTTGGTCCCCTCCCTCCGCTCCTGGAGGCTGGAGCTTATAGCCTAACACAGATACTGTGGACAGGCAATAAAAAGAAAAAAAAAATTAAAAAAAAAAAATCTTACAGAGGAGAAATTATTTAGAGCTTTGGGTGCATTGTTTTTTTTGTGTTTTTTTTTTTATATCAAAACTTTGGGTGCATTGTTACTTGCATTATTATGAGTGTCTTTTTTTTTTTATTTTTGAAAGATAAAAGGATTTCATTAAGTATAAAGCAGTAAATGAGCAATAGAAGTCCAAGGCCCAAGGCTTCATTATAGAAATGTACCCCTATGTAACTCAAATCACCCAAAGCCTAAAAGATAAGAACGAACCCATAACCCATACAAGAAAAACCTAGAAATTTTGAGTGGATTTTTTTTTCTTTGAAAATGCACCTCACTGTATTAAACAAGGCCCACTGGGCAGATACAATATCATCTAATTACATAAAGCATAAAAGGTAATAGCTCAAAACCTCCCTCATATAGCAATCCAACACAAACCCAAATTACCAACAACAACCCAACAAAACCACCCAAACCTGCAAACCATACTACCAACACGAATAAAAAATCGCCATAGCCACCACATAGCATCGCTGGACTTCCTATAGTTGGAGTTGGTATAGTAACCGGAGTTGGTATAGTAATTCAGGGAGAAAATGATTAAAAGCAACACAAATTGCATTCGTCGATAATTAAGATCAAGAACACCCCATCGCCGTTGGACCATCAATATGGGAGAAGAAGATAGCAAAGGCCATGGCATCCTAACCATGGGAAAACTAGCAAAGAAATTGTTGAGAATCGGCTCTAACCCTCGATACGCCATCCTGGAAGCCTCCTCCCAAATTGATCACCTACCCTTTCAAATGAATTGAGACCATTGGCACCAAATAGAAATAGAGCCATGCAAACATGTTTTCCTCCACCATAAAACCACATCGTAGGACCACAAGAATCCCTCACCAAAACCACTCATCCTGTAACCAAAATCACAAACCTATACAAAGCCTCACCTATTGATGAGGAGGGCACCTATTGTTAGTAGTATGCCCTAAAGTATATCATTTTGTATGTATCTTGTATATATTTTATTAATAAAAGGTAATTTTACTTTTCCGTTTACATAATATATTTATGTGTAATAAAAAAGGTCCATTGATATTTTGTTAGAAATTCTATTCTTAAGTTATTAAGAATATGAGTGACAGTATTTCTAGCACAAAGTATCATAAATTAGTTCACAATCGAGGATACTTTCACATAGGACATGACTTATCCAGAAAGATTGTATTCATGTTTGTTCCCAAGGTATTTTTATAAGATATAAATAAGATGGAATGGTGAGTCTCATGCCATATAACAAACATGATAGGCACTTATACATGATAAGTAGGCCGAACCAGTGACGCATATGACAAGCACATGGAGTTTACTCTTGTCAATGCATTGTCATATATCATATCAGTGCATATAATCTTTAGACCTGAGATAACACAGTTATCTTGTATATAGGTGATTTGAGTTTGATACTGCTTTCAGACTTGTACTGTGTATGGGTATATGGGCATGTGTTGGCTCCTACTAATTATATATGGAGATAGGTATTGATGAAGATGGAATCTGTTACCCTAAGTAAATAGGGATAAAATCCTATGTTCATTTAATTGTTCTTGATGTTTCAAGTTCATGGCCAGGATAGACAGATTTAGTCAGAAAAGAGTTTCTGACAAGAAAATCTAATTAATCAAGAACTGGAATTAAAAGAGAACATAATATTCATAGCAAATGGGGTTTGATATAAACCATGACTCCAGCTTGAATTGGAATTTTGTAACAGAGAGATTCTAGTGCATGGTAACATATGATTAAAGGTTCATTTAAGGTATTCCTTATTACTGATTAGGTGGCCATGGCACGCTATGCTAGGTGTCAACCATGGTCTATGAGATGCCTAAAATGATTTAGAGAAATAATTCATAGTAAGAAAGAGTTTTGATGATATTAAGAGTTGATATCATATCTCATTACCAATTAGTGATGAGCCTAGTGAGTCACATACATACACAAGTTAATGACCAAGTTAAATGTGATTTAATTGATTAATTAAAGAGTTTAATTGATTAATTAAATATGTTTAGTTTGCAATAAAATTGTAAAGTCCCTAGCATGGCTTGAAACCAAATCTAGGTTGTTGGATGTATAGTATAAGTTAAATTTATATTTAAAGTGTTTAAATATGAATTTAATTGTGAGAAATTAATTAATAGATATTAATTAATTTATATTTGATATAAATTGATTAGAAGAGGAGAAATAATGATTTTGGGTTGAGAACTCAAAATTACAACATAAGGGTAATTTGATCATTTCACATGGTGACATGATAAGTTTGTCATTTGTCTTCTTATTATGCAAGGTGATCAAAGTCAAGATTAAGTCTAGCTTTGACACTTGGCTTAATGTGATTAAGTCAATTAAAAATAAGATGCAATGTGGTGGTGACATGTGGCAAAGGGTTTAAGTGACTTAATGACCTAATTATAAAAAGGGAAAATAAAGAAGAATAAAATAGAACACTCTCTTGTCTAAAGGTGGCGGCACACCTCTCTTCCCTCTCCTCTTCATCTTTTCTCATCAATTCAAAGAGAATTGCCCAAATTCTGTTGAATTAAAACTGCAAGAAATTGTTTCCAGTATCCTATACACACATACAACCTCTCTAAAAGCAAAAACCCAAATGATAATTGGTTGGCAAGGCTTGAGAAGCTGATTTGGGGGTTGCCCATTGGTGATATTGGTGTGGACAAGCTAGAGGGACAACACTTAGGGTCCTATGTGCTTCCTAAAGGTGCCAATTGCATCCATAGTGCATCAAAGAGGTTAGTGCTCAAACTCCTCTTTTAAACTAAGGTTTAATTGAATTAATTTGTTAATTCACAATCTTGAATAGCAAACATAGATCCTAATACATATTAAAAGTATTTTAATATGCAATTAAGCATTGAAATTAATTAGGCATATAAGAGATGTGGCATGATGCATGTAACCCTAAAAGAAAAATTTTAAATTCAATGCTCCAATGAACTAATCACCATGCTTCTGCTCCTTCAATTGGTATCAGAGTCACCATATTTGCCATTAGGATTGAATATGAGATTTAATTGTCTGATTGGATCAAATTTGAATTGAGCTAAAGCTGTTTGGGTGCCGTATGTGTGGCGGCATACATGTTGGAGTGCACCATGGTGGTGGCATCACGAGAGTGAAGATGGGGCGCATGGTTTTGGGCCTAATTGTACAATTGTTGTATACTTTAAGGTCCATACCTAATTAAATTTTTTAATTAGGAATTTTAATCACACAATTAATTTCTGAAAATTGTTTTTAAGGTATTAAATTTGGAAAGAGTTTCTAAATTTAAATTTGTTTGAATGAGATTCAAATATAAATTTTTTGGTTGAATATGTGATATTTAATTTAATTTTTTAGTATGTATATTTTATTTAATTGTTAAATTTTAATATGCATGATGGTTGATCATAGACAATAAAAGACCAATGTGATTGGATTTATTTCTTTTATTTTTCTTTGGGTTGTAAAATAATTAATTTTTTTTTGGTGGCATGTATTATAAATGTTGTAATAATTTGGGTTGTAATTTCATTTATTTGAGGACTTTAAAGTCCATATTCTTGTAAATTTACCTTGGTATGCTAAAGATTACAATGTAATTGGATTGCAAGAAGATCTAGGTGGTCAAGAGCATTAGTGGGACCAGTGGGAGGAAATCAAAATCAAGTGTTGGTTATGTTCTCCTTCAGCAACTCTTGTAAAATGAATGAATAAAATACACCTAAGAATTCCCTGATTCAATTCTTGGTGGCTCAGAATTGAATCCCTTAGAAAGTCCATGATCATACCATATTATTTGTTTATCTATGTATGCATGATATGTATGGGAATGTATGCAAGTATATGATATATGCATGCCAATTGGATAATGTGCAAAGTGAGATCATAATAGTAATTAAGCCAACCACTAAATTTTCCAAACAAATGATTAAGTTAAAAATGGTATAATTAAAGTAATTATATCATGAGCCCTCCATTGAGGCAATTATTTTAAGAAATTTTAAATACTTGCATGTGATGTATTTAATTTAAGAGATTTTCTTAAGAATAATTATTAAGCATGAGATGTTGTAAATATGTAAATAGTTAATGGCCAATAATGGATGTGCCTGAGGACATTAAAATTATTTGCATATTTACTGGCTTAATAGGATCAACTTAACTAATGCAAAGATGAATCAATAATGGATGTGCCTGAGATTTTGAGCATTAGAGGCTAGATAAATGATTGAACCTCACATAAGATATGATGGGCAAGGAGTTGCTCACTTATAGTTTATTGTAATTCCAATAATGGATGTGTCTGAGGAGGATCAATAAAACTATAAGAATTCAATCACCCACTAGAAATCCATCCAACTAGGATTTTCGTTTCCTATTTTGGAAGTGTAGGATTCGCCAAGTTAGTGGGAGGACCACTTTGATTAAAAGACCATGATCATTTTGGTTAATTACTTGATACATTTACTAATTAATCTAGTTATTTTTTGCAGTTAATTTTCTGATAATAATGAGTACATAACAACCACCACCATCCAACATCCTTGCGAGCATACTTGATCTGTAACACCCTAGGCAAATCCCACATCGGCAAAACACGGGAGAGATGCTGGGTTTATAAGTTGTTGGTTTGTAACTCCTAGTGACGGGTTTTAAAACCGTGAGGGCTTCGGCCCAGAGCGGATAATATCAGTAGTGGTTCGGGCCATTACATTTGTGGTATCAGAGCCGCTCCGCGTGCAACCTTGAACGATGGTGGGGCAAACCTCAGTGAGGACGCTGAGTCCCATAAGGGGGGTGGATTGTAACACCCTAGGCAAATCCCACATCGGCAAAACACGGGAGAGATGCTGGGTTTATAATTTGTTGGTTTGTTACTCCTAGTGACGCGTTTTAAAACCGTGAGGGCTTCGGCCCAGAGCGGACAATATCACTAGTGGGCCGGGCCATTACATGATCACAATAGGTTGACGAGACCTAATCTTTCTGATTGGCTAAGAAATTTAAAACTTGTCCTGAACCTAAGACGTATTGGATATGTTTTAGACTCAAAGGTTCCTGGTCTCTTACCTCCAGAGGCCACTCAAGAGGAATATGAAACTTTGGACAAGTGGAAAGAGCATGATATGAGGGCCAAATATTACATGCTTGCTTCTATGAGTAATGAGTTACAAAAGCAGTATGAAAATATGCAAAGTGCAAGTGAGATCCTCCTTCACCTGCAAGAGTTGTATGGTGAGCATAGCAGGAATGCTAGGTATGAGATATCTAGGTAGCTATTTCGAATGAGGATGGCTGAGGGATAGAATGTTGGGGATCATGTCCACAAGATGATTCGGCTTATAGAGCAGCTGGAACATCTTGACTTTAACATGGATTTCTAAGCTGAATGATTTGATCCTTGATCCTACGAGTCATTTGGGAATTTTGTGACAAATTTCCATATGACTAAGCAGGAATACACCTTGGCTGGTTTACTTAACATGCTTGTTATTGCCCAAAAGAATATGCCAGCAATAAAGGAAAAGATTTAACTTTGATTGCATCTTCTTCTGCTGGAAAGTCCAACAAGAAGAAGCACAATAAGAAAAAGAAACCTCAAGTTCCAGGACCTTCCAAGAAGATAGCTAAACAGAAAGTGAAGACCAAAGCTGATGGAGGCAAAGGAAAGTGTTTCCACTGCTAGAAGGATGGGCACTGGAAAAGAAACTGCTTAGAGTATCTTGCTTCTCTGAAGGACAAGAAGGACACACCTTCAGAAGGTATGTCTATATCTTGTTATTTAGATACTGATGATGCTCATAGTTCATCTACAGCTTGGGTTTTAGATACTGATGCAAGTTCTCACATTTCTTATGATATACAGGAACTAGCAAACAGTAGCAGCTTACATGCTCGAGATGTTAGACTCCGAATTGGCGATGGCTCAACTTTTGAAGCTTTAGCCATAGGATCTAAATCTTTTTATATGTGTGGACATATTTTGTGTTTAAATAATATTTTGTATGTACCTGATGCATTTAAGAACATCATTTCTATATCTATTTTGACTAAAAATGGTTATGAATTTCAGTTCACAAATGATGTTTGCAATATTTATTTTGGAAATAAATATGTTGGCTCGGGTTATATGTATGATGGTCTTTATTATTTGGATAATAATGATAAACACAAATTGAATGCAAGCAATCTAAATGAATGTAATGCCATTATGAAAATCAAATCTAGTTTAAAACATCTTTGGCACTTAAGATTAGGTCATGTTGCAGAAGATAGGATTGCAAAGCTGGAGAAAATAGAGATTTTATCCTCATTAGGTTCTGAACCTAATCCAACTTGTGAATCCTGCTTTCAGGGCAAAATGACTAGATCACCCTTTGTTGGACAAGAACTAAGAGCTGAAAATATTTTGGAGCTAATACATAGTGATGTATATGGTTCATTTAGGGAAATGGCTAGAGGCGGTTTTCATTACTTTATTACCTTTACTGATGATAAATCAAGGTTTGGGTATTTGTATTTGATGAAATACAAACATGAATCCTTTGAAAAGTTCAAAGAATTTAAATCTGAAGTAGAAAATCAAACAGAAAAAAGTATTAAAACTCTTCGATCAGATTGTGGAGGTGAATACTTAAGTACTAAATTTAATGAAGACTTGAAAGAGTATGGCATTGTTTCCTAGTTGACTCCTCCAGGAATGCCACAGCTGAATGGTGTATCTGAAAGGAGAAATCGTACCCTATTAGATATGGTACGTAGTATGATGAGCTATACTGATATGCCAATCTTTTTTTGGGGATTTGCATTAGAATCGACTTTGCATATTCTGAATAGGATTCCATCAAAATCAGTATTTTCCACACCTTATGAGATATGGCATGGAAGAAAATCAAGTCTTAAGCATATTAAGATTTAGGGTTGTCCAACTTATATCAAAAAGTTGAACACTGATAAATTGGAAATCAGATCAGAAAAAGGTCGATTTGTTGGATATCCAAAAGAAAGTTTTAGATATTATTTTTATTTGCCTACATCACAAAAGGTTGTGGTAAGCAGAGATGCCATATTTCTTGAACAACAGTTTATTCAAGAAGGTGGCAAAGGAAGGCAAATAGAGTTAGAATTGGAGAATTCTGACCAACCAACAGATCAAATGGATATAGATTCATTTAGTCAACCTACACCTATTGATGAAACATCTACAGTAATTCCTGGCAGGTCAACCAGGATATCTCACCCACCAGTGAGATATGGTTTTCTTCATGAAGATGAACAAGAGTTGTTTACTCATGAAGAAGTAGATCATGGAGATGATCCACTTACCTATGAAGAAGCTATATGATCCACTTACCTATGAAGAAGCTATATTAGATATAGACTCTTCAAAAATGGATTGAAGCTATGAAATCCGAAATTGATTCCATGTATAAGAGTCAAGTTTGGGATCTTGTTGACCCACCTGAAGGTATTGTACCTATAGGGAATAAATGGATTTTCAAGAAGAAAATTGGTTTTGATGGAAAGGTAGAGACTTATAAAGTAAGGCTAGTAGCGAAAGGATTTCGCCAAAGGCAAGGAATCGACTATGAGGAGACTTTCTCGCCTATTGCCATGCTTAAATCAGTTAGGATTCTATTAGCAATAGCTGCATACTATGATTATGAGATTTGGCAGATAGATGTCAAAACAACTTTTCTCAATGGATACATTGAAGAAAACATTTTCATGGAACAACCTAGGGATTTTGAATCCCAAGATGGTTCTAAGGTATGCAAGCTAAAGCAATCCATTTATGAGTTGAAATAAGCTTCAAGAAGTTGGAACATCCGTTTTGATGAAGCCATTAAATCATTTGGTTTTATAAAAAATGTGGATGAACCATGTGTATATAAGAAGGTTAGTGATAGTGCTATCACTTTCCTTGTCTTATATGTGGATGACATTCTGTTAATAGGTAATGACATAGGTATGTTGACAACTGTCAAGGTATGATTGTCAAATACATTCTCCATGAAAGACTTAGGGGAGGTAACCTATATTCTTGAAATTTGCATCTATAGAGATAGAGCGAAAAGAATAATTGGTTTATTCCAAAGTCTATACTTGGAAAAGGTGTTAAAGAGGTTTAACATGCTTGATTACAAGAGAGGATTGTTACCAATGAGACATGGTATACATCTTTCTAAAGAGATGTCTCCAAAGACACCTGAAGAAAGAGATAAAATGGCTAGGATTCCATATGCTTCGGCTATTGGAAGTTTGATGTATGCAATGATGTGTACTAGGCCGGACATCGCACATGCTGTTAGTTTGATTAGCAAGTTTCAATCTAATCCAGGTTTGGAACACTGGATAGCTGTCAAGAATATCCTTAAGTACTTGAAAAGAAATAAGGATTTATTCTTGATTTATGGAGGTGGTGACTTGCAATTGGATGGTTATACTAATTTTGATTTCCAATCAAATATCGATGATAGAAAGTCTATTTCTGGGTTTGTGTTCATTTGTAATGGAGGTGCAGTTAGTTGGAAGAGTTTCAAACAGAGTACAACTGCTGATTCCACTATAAAGGTCGAGTATATTGCTGCATCAGATGCTGCAAAAGAGGCTGTTTGGATAAAGAAGTTCGTGACAAAACTCCGGTCTCACCAGAAATCTAAACACATAGAAAGGCACTACCATATTATTAGAGAGATAGTTGGGCGAGGCGATGTAGCCATGCAGAAAATAGCATCAGCTGAAAATCCAGCTGATCCATTCACTAAGGCTATCACAAGCTCAGTTAGACCGACATATTGAGAAGATGGTCTGTGACACCCCTTACCCGTCTACAGTGTAGCTGAGCAAGATATGCCACATAGTATACTGGAACACCATAACTTATCCCATTGATATTTATCCATACTTAATTTAATTATTTATAGTTATTAAGTGAAATTTATGAAATTGATCTCATTTAGATCATTTATTGAAATTATAAATTAATTTGCGATTCCGAAAATTTTATAGATAATCCGGCAGAGTACCGACTAAAAATGGAGAAAAAAGTTCTTCGGAACCTGTAGAAAACACTTCCAATAGTTGTTCAAATCATAACTCCAATTATCACATCAATTTTCAACAATTTCTCAATAATTCCTCCATTTGTCATTCATTCATTCATTTCACATTATCATCATGCTCAAATCATAAATAAATACTCATATGTTATTTATAAACACAAGGTTATAAATACTTACATTAATATAAAATTATATTACATAGGTTTCAAGTATACATGATAAAATAAGAGGTATGCGAATATCCTCTTCCATTTCAAGAACCACAAAATCCACAGGAATAAAAAATTTTCCAACCTCCAATGGCACATTCTCCAAAATTCCCACTGGATATTTGATAGATCTATTAGCTAGTTGCAAAGAAATGGTGGTGGGCTTCAAATCTCCTACCTTCAGCTTTTCACAAATGGAGAGTGGCATCAAGCTTACACTAGCTCCAAGATCACACAATGCCTTTTCAATACTAGTATCCCCAATGTGACAAGGAATAGAGAAACTCCCTGGATCCTTCAATTTTGGTGGAAGTTTATTTTGTAAGAGAGCACTACACTCCTCTGTTAATGCCACAGTTTCATAATCTTCTAATCTCCTCTTGTTTAATAAAATTTCTTTCAGGAATTTAGCATATGAGGGCATTTGAGAAATTGCATATGTAAATGGAATGTTGATGTATAACTTCTTCAAAACTTCCAAAAATTTCCCGAACTGCTTATCTAGCTTTGCTTTCTGAAACCTCTGAGGATATGGCAATGGTGGCTTGTATGGTGGTGGAGGCACATACTTTTCCTCTTCTTCTTTTTCAATTTCCTTCTTCTTGTTTGCTTCCTCATTAACTTCATCATGATTCATAATAGATTCATTTTTGTCTTCATCTTCTTTCTTCTTTTCCTCTTCTACCTTATCTTTCTCTTTTTCTCCCAAAATTTTCCCACTCCTTAGGATCACTGCCTTGCAATGTTCTCTAGGATTCTCTGGTTGACTTGGAAGTTTTCCTTGTGCTTTGCTGGAAGAGCTTGCTTGTTGAGCTATTTGGTTTTCCAACATCCTGTTATGAGTGGCAAGCTGGTCTATCCTTGAAGTTAATTGTTGAATCATTTCTCCTTGTTTCTGTTCAGATGGAACTTATAGTTTCAAGGGTTCCTATCCATCCAGAATGAGCAATTTCCTACTGAGGCTGGTGGGGAATGATAATGTTCTGATAGTTAAGTTGGGAAAGGGGATACAAAAAGAATTTTCTATGGTTAATTATAAGTGTTACAACAGGTGAAGAATGTACTGGTAGCAGTAAACCGTAAGGTTAGAATTCCCGAAGTAATGGAACTAGTAATCAAGATAAGACTAAGAAATAAAATGAAAGTTAAAGTTGATGATGGGATGGATATCCTTGAAGGAAAAAGGTATAAGGGTGAAATAGGACTAAGATTAATGAATAAGTACAGCAGGTTGAAAAGATATCAACAATACCAGAAATAGGAAAAAGGAAGTGGATAAGATCCAAAGGACAGGAAGAAAGCTCGGTAGAGCTAGTTATAATGATGAGGATAAGAAGGGATAAGTATGCTAGGAACACACTAAGAGATGTTTAAAACAAGTTATTATGAGATGATAGATTAAAGAAGTAGTAGAGCCTCGATCTAAGTGCCAATGTGTCAGAAATAGGCCACATACTAAGAAGCTTTAGAAAGAAGTCTAGATATTCTCATTCCAGAGGAGGAGTGACAATTGATAAAGTCGCATGGATTGAGTTGTCAGGGAATATAAACACTTTTGTTATATAAGAGAAGAGACCCAGTTCACTTTCTAATATTGATAAATGGTACACTTAGTCCTTAGAGGGAACTCTACCTAACTAGTTACATAAGATGGACAGAGGTTAGTCTAAGTACCTTAGTAATGACACAAATAGATTAGAAATTTGAAGTATCATGGGAGTGAGAAGATTTATAGATATTGACCACTGAGGTCATAAGAAGAGTGAAGATCTCAAACAAGATGCCTAGATTAGGTGCTACAGGAAAGCTACTCATAGGATACCATGGAATAAGGAACATAAGTTATGTCATTGGGGAAACAGAGATTATTGAAACAAAGGAATGAGGACTGAAGTCACCAAGAGACATGTTGGGACGTAATAAAAGTGAGGTAAGCACCAAAGTTGATTGAAGTTATGAGACATCAAGTCAAGAACAGTGAGGTATAGCGAATACTTAAAATGTTAGAAAAATGGTTAATGAATAGTTACAAGATAAAAGCCCTCTAGAAAGAGATGATGACAAATAGGACACTATAGTAGAATCAGAGAGCGGTAGAATGTCATATATAATATACGAAGAGTTTGAAGAATAAATATTTTACCAATCTCGGCATAGCTGGAGGAGTAATGATTGCACTTGTTCTAATAATCTTCTTTTCCTTATTTCTTTGTTTATTCGAAAATTTGAGGACGAATTTTTCTTAAGGGGGGAAGAATGTAACAATCAGAAAAAAAAAAGATGGGACTTTGGTGTGTGATAGTGGATTTCCACTGTCACTGCCAGCTTTTTTTTTTTTAAAAAAAAAAAAAGTGGGGGTCAAAAATCAGGAGGAGGACCCCCCCCCCCCCTAATTTCTCTTCTCTCCTCTCCTCCCCTCTCTTCTTCTTCTTTCCTTCTCCGGTGACCGGCCGGCAACCTCCCAAGTGGCTCCCCACCTAGCCGGCGACCCTCCGACGACGGCCAGACACCAGAAACGGTGGCAAGAGAGGGAGAAGAGAGAGAAAACGCGCCGCTGATGGCGATGGCTTTCCGTGCGATTCGGCTTCATCAAGCGTCAATCGAGGCGGTCGGTGGCGTTGGAAAGCTTGTTCCGAGACTTTTCTTTTGATACCAATTTTGCGGCAAATGGAGGTTAGATGAGTGAGATATGGAGGAGAGAAATTTCGGGTTTTTCAAGCTTTTTCGTCAGATCTAGGACGATTCGACCGTTGGATCGACGATCCAAGACCACCTATGGACTGAGGAAGAGGAGAGGAACATGATGGTATGATCAGATCCGACAAATGTCGCCGGCGACGGGGCCAAACCGCCGTGCTGTGATGGTTCCGTGATAGCTCGTGGGCTTTGGAGATGATTCAACTTCCAGAGGCTTTCTCATAAATTTTTGAAATTTTTGAGACACAGATAAACTTCGGGTAAGACTATTTTCATTATTTCTCTGTCTGTGAAGCATAAATACAGTGTTTCTTAAACAGGAAAAATTGGAGAAAAATTCTAAGAAAAATATATGATGAAAGTAAAATTATTTGGAGATATTCTATGGTGTTTGTTGACTTTTTGAGTGATTGTAGAATATTTTTGAAAAATATAGATGGATTTTAGTTAGATTTTTAGCATATGGGCATATAAGATTATTTGAAATTAAGATATTTAAATTTTATATGATTGGTTGAAGCTTGAGGATGGAGGTTTAAATATGTGAATATTGAATTGGGTTAAATTAAGAATATATTAGTTGTTGGAAACTTATGGAAATGAGTAAAATTCTTGAATAAAATATTCATGGGTGATTAGAAAATTACAATTTATTTTGCAATAGCCTTATAATATTATTAAGGACCGCGGGGCAAAATTTTAAAATTTTTAGAGCACATTTTGGTAGTTTTTGCAAAAGGGCTAATTATAGGGACTAAAGTGTAATTTTTCAAGTTTATAACTATTGTCTTATTTGGAGGGCCCAGGAGGGGCCAGGTGATGTTGATGAGATGTGATTGTAGAAATTGAGAATTTAGAAGTGTTATTTGAATCTTTTTGTAGGTTGGGTAGGTCTCAGGTATAGGGGAAACTCTGCCGGATTTTCGGCATAAATTAGGCTGTATATTGCCTCTTTAGAGTTTTATTCTAACTTAGTACTAATAAATTTATAATTTAATTATTAGGTGATCGAGATCAGCTATTTTCCTCCATCCAGCAGCCACAATAGTCCTCGGTGTACTGTGAGTAAAATATTAATTTTAATTGTAATTTCGATATTATTATATGTTCAAGCATGCCCATGCATCACTTATAAATATGTATTTATGTAGTTAAACACTAGACACGTTTTATGTTGCATTCATAATTGTTAAAGTGCCATGGATGTTGTTGTGGTAATTTGGAGCAGTGTGCGTGAGTTAGCGTGCGTATGGTATGGTGTTGGCTATGGACAGGATGGGTAGACACGGCTTGAGATCTTCGCTGGGACCCAGTCCTTTGGGGTAGACACGGCTTGAGTTCTTCGCTGGGACCCCGATTTGGTTTATTAAGCGAAAGTACGGCTTGAGTTCTTCGCTGGCACAGGTTGGATTAAGAGGGCTGTATAGGGGATCAGCTCCCATATATGTATTGTTTGACCTTATCGGGTGTGTGAGTGCTCCAAATTGCCTTTTTGATGTGATTTGTATGAAATTTATGATGATGTTGCATTTCACTCTACAGGGTGCATTAGCTTTAGATAGGTATAGAGATTATGGTTAAAATTGATACTTTACTCTCTGAGTCGAACGCTCACTCCTGTTCACCATATTTTTCCAGGTTACAGGAGGAGACATTTTTCAGAATAACCTGTCCCTTTCCTCGCAGGTTATGAAAAGATTACTTAATTGTATTATTATTATCTAATTTGTAGTTTAGAACTCCGCATGTACTAGTAGTAGCATTAATTCTATCAGGGACTGCATGAATTTTAGTTTTTGTATTAATAAATGAAAATTTTTATGAGTTTTAAATAATTTGTAAATGATGTAACAGGGTTGAGTTGGGCTCCCCTAATTTTAGTTTCTGATAATTACTGGGCTAAGTTGGCCCGAAATAAAATTATAACAGTTTAATTTAAATTATTTTATATGATATTGGGCCTAAATTATGGGCCTACTCATGGGTTGAGGAATAGTTAGGCTTACTACGGGCCTTGGGGGCTTTAGGCTGGCCCAGGTCCTAGTGCCAGTCCGACCCATAGGTTGGGTCGTGACATATATGTATATATCTATGTAGTTAAACACTAGGCACATTTTATATTACATTCTTAATTGATGAATTTCCATGGGTGTTGTTTGTGATAATTTGGAGCAGTGTGCGTGCATTGGCGTGCTTGTGGTGGTGTTGGATATAGACAGGACGGGTAGACACGGCTTGAGGGATACTTGCTGGGACCCGGTCCTTCGGGGTAGACACGGCTTGAGAGATTCGCTGGGACCCCGTATTTGGTTTATTAAGCGAAAGTCTGGCTTGAGATCTTCGCTGGCAGAGGTTGGATTAAGAGGGTTGTATAGGCGATCATCTCTCATATATGTATTGTTTGACATTATCGGGTGTGTGAGTGCTCCAAATTACTTTTTTGTTGTTATGATCTGAAAATTATGACGATGTTGCATTTCACTTCACAGGGTGCATTAGCTTTAGATAGCTATAGAAATTATTATTAAAAATTGATATTTTACTCTCTGAGTCGAACGCTCACTCCTGTTCACTTATTTTTTTCAGGATGCAGGAGGTTTATTTTTGAGTTTTAACCTGTTCCCATCCCTCACAGGTTGCCTGTTTATGTTATGATATTATATAATTTTTATTTACTCCTAGAATTCCGCATGTGTTAGAAATATTTATTTGATTTGGGTTTGTAATATATTTGCCATGTTGGACCTGTAAACTTATTAAATGCATGTATGTTGGATTGGATGAGGGAGCTGACTCCCATTTATTTTAATGACATTTGATTATGTGGAGGGTGAGCTGAGCTCCCCAGTTTATTATATATATATTGTGTTTACAGGTCGGGCGAGTCAAAAACTCCCCGTTAAATGGTCCATGTTATGGCCGGACTCTGTCCAGTTGAATTCTTGAAATTAGGCCCAAATGGGCCTTAGAGTTGGGTTGAGGAATAGTTAGGCTTACTACAGGTCTCGGGGGCTTTAGGCTGGCCCAGGTTTTAGTGCCGGTCTGACCCATAGGTTGGGTCGTGACACATGCACTATTTATATACACTTTAATTAATTTTATATATATCCCGATATAAATATTTAATTTAATAATTATTATACTCATTCTCATATGAGTTTAAACTTATATTAAATGCACTCTTTAAAAATATATATTTCTATAAATAGATACATTATAAAAGATATTAGTGAATCTATATATATATATGCTTTCCTTATTTATAATTTTAATATATATTCATGGCTCTAATTAATTAAATAAAATATATATTTTATTAAATATAAATCTCATATTTTTGTGGAAACCCATATATATTTATTATTATTTTATTTTAATTAGCTAACAATAATTTAATATATTTATAAAAAAAATATTTTATTGAATGGCCTGCTTATATATATATATATATATACATATATATATATATATTATTTTTGAAATTAAATATATATCTGCAATCTGAACAACCCAGTTCAATAATAATTCTTATCCCATTATATAGCTAATAGAACTTTTCAAATATATATACTCTAATCATCTCTTTCTGCTAAACTTTGCTCTCAAGCCTGTTTATCACCTCATTTTTCTACCAAATACTCTCAACAGATATTTTTATCATCATTTATTTATTGTTATATATATATATATATATATATATAAAATTTACAATTTATAATCTGATGTGCGCAGAGAATTCATAAATTCTTACTTCTCTATTCATCACCTTGGATTCTATTTTCAAGGTAAAAATTCTCTTTCTTTGTTCAATAATGGGTGAATTTGATTTTATTTTCTTTCTTTGATCTGTTACAACTACTCTAGAAATTCATTTTTTTTCTTTGATCATTGGTATTGAATTGGGCTAATCATGATTACTGTTGAATAATAGCTTATTTTTATTAAAAAAAAAAGAATATATAAAACGTTTCCTCTTTGCTGATGCTTGTAATACACACACACACACACACACACACACACACACACACACACACACAAAAGAGTTGGCTCCACGTCCCTATCGCACCGAATGCACCGAAACCAACCCCACGTCCCTGTTCGTCCATATATATATATATATGTTATTTTATTTTATTATTATTATTTGATATTTTCTTTAATATTTTGAGTGTGTAGGAGATATAAATATTCAATCTGTCAGTTGAAATTATCTCCCTTCCATTGAAAATAACTATTATCTTGGAGGTTCCAGGTGAGTGGTAATTATAGTACATAACACCGTTTTAGTCCCTTTTAAAATTTTTTAGCATTAAATTTTTTATTAAATGAAATTTTAAATCAATATTTTAACAATTATTTTATATGTAATTTTCTAGGGTTTTACTTTATTATTGAATTTTATTCCGATTTAATTAAATAATTGATTTTGTCAATTATCTCTGCATTAGAGCCATTAGGATTCCGGAAACAGGCCTTTTATATCTTTATATTGATTGATATCTGACTATAAAATTTACCGATGCGTCACATTGAATTTATTCGAGATTAATTTGATCTTATTGACTCTCTGAAATTATTGAAATAAACTATTGGAATTGCACTATCAGTTATTATTTGCTCTCTGAATTTTTTTGTTGATTTTGATCGATTTGTACAAATTGATTTTACATTTTGAATTGGCTTTGTGCCCGATTCTATATCATTATCCGCCCACCGTGTGGACTATCACGGTATTAGGTTGCATTATTGAGTCATGCATCATTACAATTTATGGTTTGCATGAGTATCATATGCATTGATATCTGTGAAAGAGGAGAAAGGTATCTAATATCTGGTAACGCGCTTACCATCTGGCCTTTGGTGATGTAGGGTATCATCACCCTGGTATACTGTACCATAAAATTTTATTGAATGAATTTCTTTTATATATATTTTTTATGAAATTATTTTATTAATGATTTTGATAGAATGAGCATGATTTTATTGAATAGAAAATTTATTGTGAAATTAATCAAGCGTCTGTCTATTCCTGTTATGTTGTGTGCTATAATTATCATTCACTGAGTATTAGCTCAAACCACTTTTTCTCTGTTTGTTATCTATTTCAGATCAGTAGAATTCTGTAGCTGATTCAAATTTTCAGTCCATTTTCTAGAGAAAGACAATCTTTGATTTGTTCTCATGGTATGCCGAATTCATGTTTCTTCGAGCTAATAATTAGTTTAGTTTATTGAATAGTTTAAGTTTTCATTTAAAATCTGTAGAGACTCCGCAGTTTACTTATGGGATATTTATGATGTTTATTCAGTATTTTATTTATTTAGATTTTATTTATTTTTTTGGGATTAGTAAGTGACAATATATTTATTTAAGATACTCTGATAAGGCTTGCATGATTTAATAATACTTAAATTATGCGCCGGTCGCGACACAGAATTTTGGGTCTTGACAATTTCAAATTCTATTATCCAAATATAAGTCAATAAATTTTAATTTTTAAATACATATTAAATAGAAATATATTAACAAGTTAATAAATAAATTATTATTTAAAAAAAAAGTGATCTATAATTTAAGACAAATATTTTTTTTTAAATTAAAACAAATGAAAATGAAAAGTAAATAATAAAGAGTTTTTTTTTTTTTCAATTGATTTAATACTTCCAATTACAGTTAACAATATTCCATTGGATTCCTTATTACCAAATCAAAATTCTTCCATTGGATTCCCAAACTCAAAAGCTTGGCAACCAAATTTTCAAATTTTAAATGAATTTACCAGATTAAGGTGTGGTTTAGCATAAATGGATTTTATAAAATTTTGTGAAATTAATTTATAAATATAAAATTAAAATATTTAATTTAAATGAAACTTCATTTACAATTCTTAATAATTAATTCAATAAATTTTCTTATAAATAAATTAAATTTTATTAAAATTGATAAAATTTATAAATAAATTTCAAACTTAAATTTATGTATATTTTAAATGATAAAATTACACTATCTTATTAGATATTATTCTATTTTATTTTTTCTTTTAATTTACTTTCTCTCATTTTATTTATATAGTAGAACATATTTAGTTTGAATAGACGTTGATATAGACATTAACACAAGCAGACAAAGATACAAACATGGATACATAGAGACACAAGCACAAACACTAAAAGATATATATATATAGACATGATCACGGACACAAATATGGATAGACATAAAGACAAATATAGATATACACAAATATACAGACAGACATATACATAGACTTTGACAAAAATAGGCACATACATAAACACACACACAGACAGGCATAGATATTGACACAAATTAAGCAGACATAGATAGTGACAAGAATAAAGACAAACAAATACAAACATAGATATCGATAAAAAGATAGACGCAAATAGATATAAATATAAACATGCACAAATATAGATAGATAAATACACACACAAATAGATATAAACACAAATATGCACAAATATAGACAGACAAACATAAATACAGACATAGACAAACGCAAATATATGCAAACAAACACAGACTGAGACAAGCACAAATCTGACATAAATAGACTTGCATCACAAATATAAATAAAAAAAAAGAAACAAATAGATATAGACACATATAAACACAAACATAAATATAAACATAAACAAACATACATGAATAGACATAAATATAGAAATAAATATAAAGACAGATAGATACAGACATATATAGACATAGACTGACTGACACATGCAGAAATATAGACGCAAATACAAATATAGACATAGACATATAAAGGCGTAGACAAATAGAAACAGACACAAATATAAACACAAACATAGATATAAGTTAACATAAACAGATAGACAATAATAGTTATATATGTATAGAGAGAGAGAAAGAGAGAGAGAGACACATACAAACATCTATAGATAGACACAGACACAAATATAGATACAGACATAAATTGACGTAGATATATACAAATATAAACAGATAGATACAAACATAATTATAGACATAGATAAACACAAACATAATCATAGATAAATAGACACATCATAAGCAAATGACATTATAACTATTTTAAATGGTCATATTTTTAATTAAAAAAGAGAGAAGAAAAAGTATGTAATAATATATAAAAAAAGATATTTTACAAAAAATAACATTTTAAATTAAATTCTTAATTTATATTCAACATAAAATTTATTTTATTTAAAATGAATTTTATATTTAATATAAAATATATTAAATAAATATAATTATTTATAAATAAATTTTATGATAAAATTTATTTATAAATTAAATAAAATTCATTGTAGTGCTGAAGTACATAGAATTTAACAAAATGAGTTCATCTAAAATTTTTATGAAAATCCACCTGAAAAATTGTCGTTATTTTTTGACTTTTCAACTTTCATAAACAGAAACACAAGACAAATATAAATAGAAGGAATTTCTAAGAAAAACTTGGAATATTGACCTTTTTTTTCAATTATTATTGCTATTCGTACAATTCTCAAATAAAAAGGCCTTGACTTAGAAAAGTTCAGATTGAATGACTTTAGTAATTGGATTTTTTGATCATTCCCGTCAATTCGATTGGTTAGATAAAAATATGACATCACCTTGATATCATGGCATGTCACAAGTATAATTTTATTTTATTTATAAAAAATAAAATATATAAAATTAAGGACACAATACAAAAATCTAAAATCAATTTCGAACGCATCAATACAATCATTAAGAAGTTGAAGAAGTTATTAGGTATATAGGTATCATTTTTTATAATTATATAAGATTTATTTTTTGTATCATAAAAGAAATTTATTTTTCTATGAAAGGAAAAATATTATTTTTTAATATTCAGAGTACATTTAATAGTTAGTGTAAGAAGTTGGTAAAGCAATCAATAAAATTGTTTCATTTTATTTTTAAAAATGATTTTAACCGTTGTAGTTTTTCTGGTTCACTATTTTAAATGCTATTTAAAAATTTTGTTTAATTATTTTATAATTATTATAATTAAAATATATAAAACTTCACTTTAAACTAAATTTTAATGATATACACTACTATTTTGAATAATAGCTCAAATAACAATATCAATGATCAACCTTGTCCTAAGTTTTATTGGAATATTAAGAAGCTTCTTGTGTATAGGTGTAAATTTTAATAATGATTATTTGAATTTGGTATTTTATTGAAATTTTATAACTTATCATTTCACACAATTCAAAATCTCTAATAGTTTCAAATGCAAGCCTGTCCAAATTAAGCTTAGTTATTTGTTCATAGTTTTATTGGTCAAACCAATTAATTTGGTTTAATTTTTAAAATAACTTTATAAGAGTGTGCCGCCAAATTAAATACGAATATATTAAAAAAATTGTCATATAACACAATTTTTATTTTTATTTTTATATTTTTTATATAATAATTAATTATCACATTAAAAATTAACTTTTTTTTTATCTAAAAATTTTTAAATTTCAACTATTAAAATCTTATCTCGTACAAAAATATATTACTAGTTATTTAAAATTCTTTTTACTATATTTTTGAAAAGTTTAAAATTTTTAAATTTCTATGGATTAGAATATCTTTAAAAATTAACATTTTAACTACATTTTTATTAAATTAAAGAAAGAGTAAATTATTTTTTTAAAAAAATTATATTAATATATGCATATTTATATTTAAATAACTATTCACTAAAAGATTATTTACAAAATTTAAGCATTTAATTTTAAAACATTTCTTATTATATTTAAAATTTATAAATATTAATAATGATATTAAAAAAATTGTCACTGTCATGTGAGTTTTTTTTTACTTTATTTATTCTTTTATTGATATATATTAAATAATTTAAAAATAATATATTGATCAATTTATTTATTTATTTATTAATAATTGAAACAAAATTATAATTAAATAAGAATTTTATTATTAATATTTCTTAATATAATTATGAAAATATGAAATATAAAACTAATAAATTATGTTATTAAATTAAAAAAAAATCTATGCAACGCGGTATCTATAAAATTAAAGATTATAAACAGAAAATTTAACTTAGTGATTAAATAAATAAAATTAATTTTTTTTATAAAAGTAATATTTTAATTCTTAAATTTAGTTATACAAATAAGAAAAAAAAAAACCTATTTTAAGCTTCAATCCACTCATTTTGTTAAAAAATTGTACAATAAAATTAATATATGCATAATAGTTTTATTGTAATTATTGATTATGATGTAGATCTCACCATAATCAATGATTTTATTAAATCATTGTATGTACAACAGTTCTATCAAATAAAAATTTTATAAGGCTGGGGAACTCAATCTAATTAATTTTTTTAATTAGGTCTAATACTTTTTTTTCAAATTAGGTCTAATAGACTTTGGACCAAACTTTCCATACTTTCTAAACCCATCAATATTTTATTAGACAAGCCATATATTTAGACTCATAACCATTCTGGTTAAACACTGAATTTTGGAATCAAATTCACAGCACGTTTTTTTTTTTTTTTTTGAGGGCTACATATGTTCCTAAAATTAATTCATAGTTAATTCATTTTATGATAAAAAGTCGTTTGCTTATAAAAATTAATGTAGATGAAGAAATTAATAAAATTTTGTCGAAACATCAATTTTCTAGTTCTTGCCATGTAAGTTAGTTCGTATTTTCTTGAATTGATCTTTCTACGTCTCCAACTCATAATTTCAAGAAACTCCATCTAGATATGCTTGACCTGCTCCCTCCCACCATCGGACATGAAAAAGTTTTCTACCTTCATGCATTCACATCCATCCTTCCATCTCTTCACATACTATAAATAGGGGAGAGCCCCTCCATGAGCACTCACACCCACAAAGAAATCAATCATCTAGAGAGAGATATCATGGGTTTTTCCTGTTCAAGATTTCCTTCAATGTTTCCATTTCTTTTTGTTCTTCTGTTGTCTTTCTCATGGGCAACTTCAGCTCATACCCATGAAGATTTTCTTGAATGTCTTCGTCTTCAATCTGAAGACTCTGCGTCTATTTCCAAGCTCATTTACACTCCAATCAATTCCTCCTATTTGTCTGTCTTGCAGTTCTCAATCCAAAACCGTAGGTTCAACACGACCACAACCCCAAAACCTCTTGTTATTGTCACCCCTTTGAATGTTTCCCACGTCCAAGCTGCCGTCTCTTGTTCTCAGAAGCATGGTATGCACATTAGAGTTCGAAGCGGTGGCCATGACTATGAAGGTCTTTCCTACGTTTCTGTACTCCCATTTGTCATTATTGATCTCATCAATCTTCAGTCTGTCACTGTTGATGCAACCAACAACACTGCATGGGTTGAAGCTGGTGCAACTAATGGCAAACTTTACTATTCAATTGCTCAGAAAAGTAGAACTCTTGGATTTCCGGCAGGCGTTTGCCCTACCGTAGGTCTTGGAGGGCACATTAGCGGTGGAGGATATGGCTTGTTGTTGCGTAAATATGGCCTTGCAGCAGATAATGTAATTGACGCCCAGTTGATTGATGTTAATGGTAGAATCCTCGATAGAGCTTCAATGGGTGAAGATCTTTTCTGGGCCATTAGAGGAGGTGGAGGAAATACCTTTGGAATTGTTGTTGCATGGAAAGTAAACTTGGTTCCAGTTCCAGCTACCGTGACTGTGTTCACAGTGGAAAAAACCTTGGAACAGAATGCAACCCAACTTGTCAATCGGTGGCAGTATGTGGCAGATAAGCTTCATGAAGATTTGTTCATCCGAGTTATCCTAGAAAGGGTTAATTCTAGCAATCAACAAGGAAAAACAACAATAAGAGCCGCATTTAATTCTTTGTTTCTTGGTGGAGTCGATAGACTTCTTCCACTGATGCAAGAGAGCTTTCCTGAACTGGGTTTGGCGAAAGACGATTGCACTGAAATGAGCTGGATCGAATCCACCCTCTACTTCGCTGGATTCTCAAGAAATACATCCCTGGAGATTTTGCTTAACAGGACTCAACCATCAGTGAGGTTTTTCAAAGCAAAATCTGACTATGTGAAGGAACCTATGCCTGAGGTTGCATTGGAAGGCATATGGGAAAGTCTGTTCCAATTAGAAGTGGGTTCAGGTCAGTTGATCTTTAGTCCTTATGGAGGAAGAATGAGTGAAATTTCAGAGTCCAGCATTCCATTTCCACATAGAGCTGGGAATTTATACAAAATTCAGCACTTGGCTTATTGGGATGAAGAAGGAATTGAGGAATCAAATAGGCACATAAGTTGGATCAGAAGGCTTTACAGTTTCCTGGCTCCCTATGTTTCAAAAAATCCAAGATTAGCATACATCAACTACAGGGATCTTGACATTGGGATCAATAACCAGGGAAACACAAGTTACAAGCAAGCAAGCATTTGGGGTATCAAGTATTTCAAGAGTAACTTTGACAGGTTGGTCCATGTCAAGACCCAAGTTGATCCTTCTAATTTCTTCAGAAACGAACAAAGCATCCCACCTTTCTCAGCTTGATCATCATGATGAAGAAGAAGGATCATATAAGGTTGAGCAGCCTAATAAGGATGTTCGTGTTCTCTATTGGACATCCATGTGTAGGTTAATAATTGCTATGCGATTCTTTGAATGGAATTAGGTTTCATGCATAATCTAATAAAATTTGATGTCAAAAAATTAAAAAAGAATAAAAATGCATATGTAGAATTTGTAAATTGAGAAATAAAAGTTTGCTATGCACCCATCTAGACCATAGGATTTCGTGTGTATTTCATAATGTTTTATTGATATTATTTTCTTTTTGATCAGTTCAATCGGGAATTAAATCCATGACTTCGCAATTACGTATAATGGTGCGAGTAAGCATTCCTATTACATGAATGAAATTTACGTTAAAAAAATTTGAGGGAAGCTTTAAAAGGGATTATTAGATTTACTTGTATAGTATTTCTCATAATTATATGAAATTTTTATTTGATGTAACTGTTGTACGTACAACAGTTTAATTATAATTATTAATCATGGAGAAACTCACCTTTCATATTATAAGAATGATTTACTTATCTGTGAAAGAGATAATACTATTTTTATTTGTACCGGGAGTATTTTTTAATATTTTTTTAAAAAAAAACAAAAAATTAAATATTGAAAAATATATAATTAAATACAGACGAAAGAAGTTTCTTTTATTTATTGTAATGTAGAGATGCTAATTTTAGGAAGCATGTGTTTTGGTTGGACAGTTTGACTCTTCTCAGGTTTTAGTTAGTTACCCTTTGGCCTTTGGATTTGTAAGAAGCCTAACTATCACCGCCAAAGCACCGTTGGTAGTTATCACTTTCAAATTCCAAATTCCAAGCCTAAATATTTCTCTCAAAATTTCAATATATATGATAACAGTAGATACCTATTTTTTACCCTTATAAATGCATGCTTTGCAGATATAGTGAGTACCTTATATTAGAAATACTATTGAATGAAAAAAAATCTTGAAATATTTTAGAAACTATGGAAAAATTAGAAAATTAATAAAATAAAATAATTTTTTAGAAAATAATTCGTTTTAATTTATAAAAATAAAAAATTTTATGCTTAAAAAGAGAGTCTAAAGCGTGTATTATTTAATTAAATTTAATTTTATATTTTCTGAACTTCAAATGAGCCTACTTAATAATTAAATAAGTTAAATTAATAAACCAAGCCCATTATTTTTTAATTTTTGGTTAAATTAATAAAAATGAACTTAAATGGACTTTTGGGTTTAATTATTATTTTTTTAAACAACTTTTTCAAGAATTTTAATAAATAAAAAAATAAAAAGAGATTATCTCTTGGTCATGTTCCACCCAGGGATAATTCAAGTTTTTTTTTAATTAATTTTTATTTTATTATTTAGATAAGATAAAATAAAATAAAAAAAATAAAAAAAAACAAACATATCTTCTCCCCGTTTCTTAGAAGGGTGTGTGTATATATATATATAATTTATTTATTTATTTTTTAAATTTTATTTATATTCATTGTTTTTAATTTAATTATGTTAGTTTTTATCTTATCACCTAATCCTATTATAAAATTCATCATTATGATCAGGGTTTAGAGAGGGGATTAAAGTGGCTGAAATTAAAGAAATTTAGGTTAATTTTTTGCTCATAATTAGTGTGTGAGAGAGAGCTTCTCATTAGAATTTTTTCCCTCTCCAATTGTACTTACAATCTTTCCCACACATTCGCACAACTGTACCTTAATTCATTTAGTTTGTGTTAATTAATCATTATCAAATTATTTTAGTTCATTAGGTTTCTAACATTCCATAGCCTTCCAAGAAGTTAAGGGAGAGTTTCAATTTCAAAGAAATCTATTCCAAGAAAAGATATGTCTAATTGGACACTCACAACTCCAAATAGTGTATTTTGTCTGTTTTATTACTTTTGAATTTTCATCATGTAAATGCTAAATTTTAGGTTTATTAATAATTTTAATGAATTCATGGGCCTTTTCCACATGGAATAGCCTTTTGAATAAAAAAAAAAAAAACCTTTTCTCTAGCTTTATATATATATATATATATATATATATATATATATATATATATATATATATATATATATTTATTTATTATTATTTTTTTTTGTAAGTTGATAATTGATTAAGAACGTTTTCTAGGTTACAAGAATTTATAAATTCTATTTAAGGGTCTATAATTGTTTGTTTTCCTTCAATTGTTTTGTTTCTTTACTGCCATTTTAGGGCCATTTCATATAATATGCTAACATAGCATGTTATATCTATACAAAGTACATAGAATATTCTATTGTTATTCTTTTCACTTAGCATTTTATATTTTAAGTGGGGTGTATCAGAGTAGATTATTGACCAAATTTAATTGAATACATGCTAAATTTTTCTCATTTTATAATAATAACTAGTATAACGCTCATGTTATATATGGATAATTTATAATTTTTATTTTTTAATTTAATATTTAATTATATTTTAAATAAGGTAAATTATTATTATTAAATTAATTTTAAATTAAAATTTCTCTCTTATTTAATTTAATAAATTTTTACTTATTATAATAATAAATTTTTTATTAATTTATGATATAATTAATTAAAATACCTATTTGAATCTTTTTATATATATATTAATAGCAATTTTCATGATTATTTTGTTTAAAATGTAATAAAAGTACTTTATTCAAAAAATAATTTAAATTTCATAAAATAGTTATATTTTATCTCATAATTTATATAAATTAATATTTATTTTTTATAAATTATAGAAAATACATTAGATTAATTAGAAAATAATATTATTTTAAAAATATAATATATTTTGTTATTAATATAATAAAATTATTAAATTACTAATAATGAATTGAATTACTTAATTTTAATAAAAATGAAAATATATAACATATTTATTAGTTAAAAATAACATTTTATTATGTTATCTTTAAAAAAATACTATGTTTAAGTGTAATTTTTTTTATTAATTTGATATATTTTCCATAAAATAATTCTTTGACAAAAGTGTTATCAATTTATTGATGCATACATTTTGCATAATCATTTAGGTTTAATTTCATAGCCATTTTATTTGATTATTAGTCACTTTTAGCTAATTTCATTAGTTATTTAGTTAGTTTTTCATAATTGTCAATTTTAGATTAATTTGTAAATTTTACTTTGTTTTGTAGGAAAAATGGTGTTTTTGAAGGACTAAAAAGAAATTTTACTTTTGAGGAATGATTTCTGCAGCCAAAGATGTCAAAAACAAGTTTCAAAGTTGAAGTATGCATTGGCCAAATTGCGCATAACTTACTGCATAAGTTATGCAGATCTGCATAAGGAGAAGAAACACTGTTCCAATTCCTGCCGAATTGTGCATAAGTTGCCGCATAACTTATGCAGATTCGTGCCTCCCTTATGCAGCCTCACAGAATTGTGCATAACTTATGCACTTGGTCATGCAGTTTCGCATAAGAGAGCCAGAAACCAGCCAAAAACTGTATAAGGGACTGCATGACTTATGCAGTCCACTTATGCAGTCCCACAAAGACTTCATTAATGAGCTGGCAGAAGATTCCCTCAGAAAATCTCACCTCAAACACACCATTTTAGGGCTCTATGTCAGAAAAAGTTATAAATAGTCCCATATCCCATTTTAAAAAGAGAGGAAGAAAGAGAGGAAGAAAAGGAAAGGAAAGGGGCAGCAGCTGAAGAGTCAAAAACGTCACTCCCACCATTTCTAAACAGATTTGGAGTTTTCTTTCCTTTATTGCACATTTCCTACCTTTCTTGTATCGGGTTTCTTTAGTTTTAGTTTATTTTTATGATTTATTTCCTCTTTTACTTAGAATTTCTTGTGTTAAACATGGATTGTGAGTAGTTTTATTTGATTCTGGAGTAAGGGATGTAATATTTTAGTTATTTTTGTGGATTTGAACTGGGTTAGTCCCAATTTAATGAATTTATGAGGTTTAATCCATTTCTTGTGTGCTTATTCACATGCTTAATGAAGGGCCCCATTAAGTTATGTTCTTAATCCTTGGTTGAAGCACCGAAAGGAGAAAACCAAGTAATAGTTAATCAAGAAATTGGACTTAATTAACTTAGATATAGAAATAGACTAAGGGTTAAGAGGGTTTTAATAGATTGATTAAAGAACCTAATGGGTCTTGGTTAATTTTAACTCCACGAAAGTAGGATTAAGTTAATTAAGACACTCTTTGTCTCACTCGAAAGAGTTTTCAAAGGATTTTAGAATTAATCTCCTTTAAACCCATAAATTTCATGGATTGGGCTAGCTAGGAAAAATCCCAAAATGACTTAAATATGAACCCTTAACTCCAGAATCGTCTTTCATCAATTAGTGCTTGGAATTTTACAGGGGTAGAGGTAGCAAACAAAGGTGTTTGGAATGCTGCTCAGTTTTGGAGGATTATCACAAACCAACCTCAGACTTTTTCCGCTGGCAGATCCAAGACCTCTAAAATACTAGACCCTGCACTTAGATTTATCCATAGGCTTATTACTAGCACTATCTTGGGCAAAGGGACTAGTTCTGGTGCTGTTGGCAAATCTGAATTGTTCATGCTATGGTGTGCTTTTCACAAAGTCAAAGTTTCTCCTGGTTACTTCTTTTGTGAGCATGTGTTACATATTGCCACCAAATCCATAGGTGATATAGTAATGGGTGGGCTCATAATCACATGACTAAGCATTTTGGTTTTAATCCTAAGAGCATCCACTACCAAAGACTTTGGACACTCTATATTTTGATGCTACACACCTATCCAAAACTGGATTCAGTTTGCCACCTTCTGACACTGCACAACCAGCAGTTGACACAAGACCCACTGCACAACCAGAGGCACAATGTCTCCACCACCCAACAAAGATTCTACCGAACCTACACCACCCACTCACCGCACAGGATATCGGCCAGATTCTGCACAGCCTACACCTTCTGCAGCTGAACCCTCTTCATTCACAGCACCTCCTCCCTTCAACACTAAAGCCTTATTCACCTATCTTGAAAGGCTTAGTGATGATATATATTTTGTGGATAGAAAGCTTGAATCTGGTCTTGATACCTTTAAGGATCGTCATGATCAACTCTTTGATTTTGTCATGGAAACCAGAGATAAGCAGAAAGAATTAAAGGAGATGATGAAGCAGCTCATGGTTTTTCTGGGAATGCCACCTCCACCTCCATCACCTCCTCCAGAACCATCACTTCGACAGCAGCCAGCTCCAACCAGTCCCTTAGCAGCATCTTTGGACAAGGGCAAAATAATAGAATTAGATTAGTTTTTATTTTGATCCTGTACAAACTTCTAGGAGTTTTTTTTTTCTTTTTGGATGTGCTAAAACAATTTTAGTTTACCTTGAATTATGTTTTTCTTGAAGTTTTATTGGATGGCTATTCCATTAATTTTTCATTGATTCTCATTGCCTTTACTGCCCTTTTGTGCATAGTTGTCCATACACTGTATATATTTGCATGCTTCTACTGGTGTTTGCACATTTTTCATTGCTAATCATCATGCAGCAGCTTTTGAATATACTGCACAGGCTGTAATCCCCTTATGCAAATGTTCTGCATAGCTTGTGTAGTCCTTATTGCCACTCATGCAGAACCGCACAGCTTATGCACCCTCCTTATGCACCTACTCTGTACAGTATTTTATTATGCATAACCTATGCAGCTTCTTATGCATCACCATTATCTCTTGAATTCTCATATGCTCTATACCAGGTAACTCTTTCTTTTTGCTCTTAAATTTCACAAATCTTGGTCATTCCTCTTTACTTTGAGTTTTGATAATGCACTGCTTGAGACATTGAGGACAATGTCTAATTTTGAGTTTGGGGTTGTGCATTTTGATTTTTGCTACATTTTTCACATTTTGAGTATAGGAACATCTCACCCCATTCCATTTACATATATTATAAATATTTTACATATACATCCATACATACATATACATAACACATTTACACACACATTATACATCACTTAGAAATTGTACACATTGCACACAAATAGATTTCCTCCATTTAGTTAATGCATTGCTCATTTTTAGGAATCATGCATCATGCATTAAAATCTTTTGCCAAATCCCTTGAGTAGTTGCCTATGAGAGTGATTTGACTTACCTTTAGTTGGGTTTGTGGATTGAAAGTTTCCTAAGAGATGTAAAGTTTTGAAGTGTCTATCCCTTACCTATATCTTCTTAGCCAAAAAGCCACCCAACTAGTCCTTTAGAGATTGGAGTGTTTAGAGGGAGTTATTGGATATAAGATAGTCAAATGATGTCTCACCAATCCTAGAACAAATTTTCTAAACCTTTCAAGGCGAAATACCAGCTTGTACTTGAAAAGAGAGATGATTAGGCATTCTTTGATTTAAACCTTCTCATTTTAAACCTTTGGCCCTTTTCCTAATTAAAATTGACCCTTGCAAACCCCTTTGAGCCTTTTTATTCATAATTTTTCTTGAAATATTGCTACCTAGCTAATGAACCAAACACTCCAACCCTTTTCATGAGAATAATTATTTATAACACTAGGTACATAAAAAAAAAAAGAAAAGAAAAGAAAAAAAAATACAATAAAAGGGAGAAGAAATGCTTGTCATCTTGTAAAAGTGCTAGTATATGTACTTTTCATTATTGTCATTCAAATTGAAAGAAATCCACCCAAAGTATTAAAAGAAATGAGTTTGGGGGTGGCAATTTTAGGGACAATCATCAAAAGAAAATGCAAGATACAAGTTTAAAGTATCAAAATGTCCCTCATTTTTATATGTTTTGTAAAATATGCTAGTACTTGACAATTCTCATTACGTATTTCTCCCCTCCATATATATATATATATATATATATATATATATATATATAAAGAGAGAGAAAAAGAAAAAAAATATAATAAAATAAGAAGTGTACCTTATGTTTCAAAATTGAAAATATTCTCATGCTTTGAAACCTTTTTACCCCTTTTTCTTCTTAGCCTCATTTTGAACCCCATAGCCCCATTACATCCCTAAAAAGACCTTTGATCTCTTGATAGTACTTGCTACATTAGTGGAGATAGGAGTAGGGAATTTGCCTATGGGATTGGAAAATTATCCATTCATTCATTTAATTCCATCATTCTATATAAAGACACTTTGACTATTGATTGTCCTAGAATTCCTTTTGAGCATGACTTTCTCTTTTGATTGGTTGGTTTTGGAATTTTGAATGATAATTAACTTGATGGCTAAGCGGTGAAAGCTTGGATAAGTATTAGATTCTTTGCATTTTGAAGGATGGGTATATGGATTGCTGATATGGCTAAAGGTGTGTTAAGTTACTTTAATAGGTGATTTTCATAGCTCTTTGGATAAGGCATCCCTAAAAAAAATTGCATCACATTTTAAAGTTTGCTTGAGGACAAGCAAAAGCTTGAGTTTGGGGGTATTTGATGCATACATTTTGCATAATCATTTAGGTTTAATTTCATAGCAATTTTATTTGATTATTAGTCACTTTTAGCTAATTTCATTAGTTATTTAGTTAGTTTTTCATAATTGTCAATTTTGGATTAATTTATAAATTTTACTTTGTTTTGTAGGAAAAATGGTGTTTTTGAAGGACTAAAAAGAAATTTTACTTTTGAGGAATGATTTACTGACCAAGGATGTCAAAAACAAGTTTCAAAGTTGAAGTATGCATTGGCCAAATTGCGCATAACTTGCCGCATAAGTTATGCAGATCTGCATAAGGAGAAGAAACACTGTTCCAATACCTGCCGAATTGTGCATAAGTTGCCGCATAACTTATGCAGATTCGTGCCTCCCTTATGCAGCCTCACAGAATTGTGCATAACTTATGCGCTTGGTCATGCAGTTTCGCATAAGAGAGCCAGAAACCAGCCGAAAACTGCATAAGGGACTGCATGACTTATGTAGTCCCACAAAGACTTCATTAATGAGCTGGCAGAAGATTCCCTCAGAAAATCTCACCTCAAACACACAATTTTAGGGCTCCGTGTCAGAAAAAGTTATAAATAGCCCCATATCCCATTTTAAAAGAGAGGAAGAAAGAGAGGAAGAAAAGGAAAGGAAAGGGGCAGCAGCTGAAGAGTTAAAAACGTCACTCCCACCATTTCCAAACAGATTTGGAGTTTTCTTTCCTTTATTGCACATTTCCTATCTTTCTTGTATCGGGTTTCTTTAGTTTTAGTTTATTTTCATAATTTATTTCCTCTTTTACTTAGAATTTCTTGTGTTAAACATGGATTGTGAGTAGTTTTCTTTGATTCTGGAGTAAGGGATGTAATATTTTAGTTATTTTTGTGGATTTGAACTGGGTTAGTCCCAATTTAATGAATTTATGAGGTTTAATCCATTTCTTGTGTGCTTATTCACATGCTTAATGAAGGGCCCCATTAAGTTATGTTCTTAATCCTTGGTTGAAGCACCGAAAGGAGAAAACCAAGTGATAGTTAATCAAGAAATTGGATTTAATTAACTTAGATATAGAAATAGACTAAGGGTTAAGAGGGTTTTAATAGATTGATTAAAGAACCTAATGGGTCTTGGTTAATTTTAACTTCACGAAAGTAGGATTAAGTTAATTAAGGCACTCTTTGTCTCACTCGAAAGAGTTTTCAAAGGATTTTAGAATTAATCACCTTTAAACCCATAAATTTCATGGATTGGGCTAGCTAGGGAAAATCTCAAAATGATTTAAATATGAACCCTTAACTCTAGAATCGTCTTTCATCAATTATTGCTTGGAATTTTACTTTTGAGTGTTTAGTTTAATCTCATTTTATTAATTTTCATTATCATCAATTTCTTTATTTTGCGAATTATTAAATTAGTCATTGTTTGAATTTAGTTTTGCATTTTCATACCTTATGCTTCAAATTTCTAAATTTCTTTTATTAATTTGATTAAAATACAATTTTAACATATTTTATTTTACATAAAAAATTCAATCATTAACACCACTCCTCGTGGGAACGATATCTTTTTCTATACTACTTGAACGACCCGTACACTTGCGGTTGGGACACATCATTTATATAAATTTATAATATAAAATAAATACATTTCATAAATATTAAAATTTTAAAATATCATTATTTTTTATTAATATAATAAATATTAAAAATACATATTATTTTTTAAAAGACAGATTCTATAATTTCAATACAGCAATTTTAAGTTTTTGAAACCATCTTTATTTGTAGTTAAATTTTCTATGCAATCATATTTATAATTTATCTTTGAAATTCTAATTTTATATAAAAATATTGTTGATGTATAATTTATGCTTAAAAATATATATACTTAATTAAAATTTAAAAATAATTATGCTTAAAATTAATAATAATAATAATAATAATAAAATATAGATAATCAAAATATTAGTTATATTTGCATTCATTATGTAATTATAAAGAAACAAAATATTCAAAAGTTTGAGAAATATTAAATAAAAAATTTATAAAAAATTAATAATTAAATAAATATTAATTAAATATATTTAAATAAATAAATTTTGAGAATAATAATTAATAATTTTTGAAAAAAATAATAAAAAAATAATGCAATTCAAAAAAAGATTTGAGAGCATTTAGGTGAAATGAAAATAGTTGGTGAGAGTAGAGTACTTAATGTGTATTAAATGTCTCATATAATATATTATGTATAGACAAACAAATGAAAACTATTTAAATAAAAAAATTAATTTATAATTAAATATTATTTAATTAAAAAATAGTAAGAAAAGTATTTAAATTCAATTTTTATAACAGTAAAATTAAATGGTCATTTTAACTAAATGGTCATTAATTAATCTTAAGAAAGTAAAATAAAAAAAAATATTAAATTATTAACATAAAAATTAATACATATCAATTATAAATATGTCAAATTTTTATATTTTATTTTTATAATTTTATGTAGACTATACATTTTATTTCTCAAAATTTTTAATAAAGATTTGATAATAAAAATAATAGAAAATATAATAATATAATAAAATTAATTAGTGAAGATATGAAATAATTTAAGATTGATTAAATTATATGATAGTTGATTATAATATTACAAATTAATAGTTAATTTTTTTTAAACTAATGGCCATCAATGACCTTTTATTATTTATTTATTTATTTTAAACTATTATTATTATTATTATTATTATTATGGAGGATAACATGTGATAAATAATTTTTTTACATAAATAAATTTATAAAAAAATAATATAAATAATTTTTAAATATTATATTTAATTATAAAATATCTTAATTTTTAAAAAATAAATTTTAAAGAAAATAATAATTTAAATAATAAATATTAAGATAATATTGTAAATAATAACGATAATTAAAAAGAAACAAAAAAAAATAATTAGTATAAAATAAAGCACACATAACAAATTTTTTAAGAAAAATGTCGTGTTGTCATCTCTTTGGAAATACCACTCTACTTTATATATATATATATATATATATATATATATATATATATATATATATATATATATATATATTTTACTTATAAGAAAGAAAAAAACAGATTACAGGGCATTTATGATAGTATTTTTCTTGATATGTTTCTTGGATTCATGCCTAGTATATACAATGCCCTGTCATTAATATAGTAATCAAGCATACTATATAGAGAGAGTTAAAGAAAGTTTTGCCAATAATACTATCGTCCTGTTTAAAGAAAGTTTTGCCAATAATACTATCGTCCTGTTTGAATTAAGGGAGATCAGGGGAAGATTAACAAAATAATTTTCGGATAATTAAGCCATAATACCGAAAAATTAAAAAGAAAATTATATTTTATTTAGAAGGATGTGGCTTTTAGACATTTTAATTATGGAAATAACAGTACAGTATCACCTTTTTGAGAAAGTAAATTTAAGAAAATAAAATGATTTTAGGGATCTGATATTATATTATTTAATTATAAATGAAAGAAAACATAAATAAAAATTTTTTTAGAACTTGAAATTATTGTATTTGGTTAGTTTTAGAGCATTCTCTCAAGCTCTTACTTAAATATTAATCATTTCATTTTCTCGACTAGTAGAATACATCTAATAGAATATATCTTAAAAATTGAACAAAAAATTAATTCGTTGAAATAATTAAATCACATAATATATTAAATCTTAAATTTTTAATTCTTTTTACTTTCATCGAATTAATGAGACTAGAATCGGATGCATTTCAATAGTAGTCTATGAATTTTAATGGCTATAATAGAGTTGTCCTGAGCTTAAAAATATAATATACAATTCCTTAAATTTTGAAATTTTACATGATTTTGTTACTCCAATAGACAATTAATACAATCTAGAGTAACAGTAACATGGACAATTCTATCTGCTCTATATGATAGTAACAAATCAGTTATGATTTTATTCAAAGACCAAATATGAAAGAATTTCAACAATACAAAATAATGAAATGCTAGATGTATAAAAATTGATTAGAAATACTTTACTTTCGAAAAATAACAGTAGTTCTATATGTTATTGTCACTCTGAATTATCTATATCAATTTATTATTTGTGTATTCCATTCCATTTATTGACATTGACAATCCCACATTTTCAACCTTAATTTCCTTTGTTTTAAAACACCAACTGTGGGCGGCCAGAAATTCCTATATCAACAAGGTTCACATTATGCGTAGAAGATTCATAAATTTTAAATAATATCTAAATTGTTAAGTATTTATTTCTTAATATAAAATGCTAAAAAATTTAAAAATTTTAGATTAAAAAAAAATAATAGTCATAACAATTCTTATAATATTTCTAGTTACTGCATGCATGCTTTTCTATGAACATTTAGCTTTCTCCTTCTTTTTATGATCATTCTATTATTCAAGTTAATTTTCTTTCATAAAAATTACAAAACAAGAATTTCCGAAATTTGTTTAACATTTTAGATTTTTTTTTTTTAATTCAAATGCTATAGTTGACAAGCTTTCTTTGAAAATCAATTAATTTTGATGCTTTGTCTGATGTAATTTGGTAAAAAAAAATATATTAGTAAATTATTTATTTATATTATAAATTTAGTTATTATATATATACATAACATATTAAAGTTTAAAATTTTTTGGTAGTTTAAAAAATTATAATAAATTTTATATATAATAAATAGAAGCAAATTTTATTATTATAATTATTATTTAAAGGAATAAAAATTATATATGTGACATCAAGGTATTGCATCAAATCCTTACATATAATTTACAAATTCAAAAGGAAAAAAATTAATATAAATCCTAGAAGGTTAGACTAGATAGCATAATAGTATAAGATTAAAACAATAAAAATCACTGTTTACTTAAATTAAAAATTCATAAAAAATTAGAGATTAATAAAATAATAAATTAAATAAATAAGATAAGAAATCTCATTTTATTTGAGATGGTATAACAGAAAACTATTAAACTAATTTATTTTTAACTTTTAATAATAATTACTAATAAAATTTAAATTTATGAAATAAAATTTGAATAAATAATTTTTAATTACAGTTTGGTACTCATTTATCAATAAGTAAATAAATCTAATGCTTTAAATTAAATTAAATTATAAATTCGTTAAAAAACAAAAAAAAAATTTAGAAATTAATTAAACAAAATTATATAAACTATATTACATTTATTTAAAATTTTTATAAAAAGGCCACAACTCCTAATCCTTATTGTCTTTCTTCTATCGACTTTTATATATTTATTTAAGTTTTTCTTTTTTTTTTTCTCAGTGTTGGGCCAAGCCTTGGTCCCCTCCTTCCGCTCCTGGAGGCTGAAGCTTATAGCCTAACACAGATACTGTGGACAGGCAATAAAAAGGAAAAAAATTAAAAAAAAAAAAATCTTACAGAGGAGAAATTATTTAGAGCTTTGGGTGCATTTTTTTTTTTTTTTTTTTTTTTTTTTTATATCAAAACTTTGGGTGCATTGTTACTTGCATTATTATGAGTTTTTTTTTTTTTTTTTTGAAAGATAAAAGGATTTCATTAAGTATAAAGCAGTAAAAGAGCAATAGAAGTCCAAGGCCCAAGGCTTCATTATAGAAATGTACCTCTATGTAACCCAAATCACCCAAAGCCTAAAAGATAAAAACCAACCCATAACCCATACAAGAAAACCCTAGAAATTTTGAGTGGATTTTTTTTTCTTTGAAAATGCACCTCACTGTATTAAACAAGGCTTACTGGGCAGATACAACATCATCTAATTACATAAAGCATAAAAAGTAATAGCTCAAAACCTCCCTCATATAGCAATCCAACCCAAACCTAGATTACCAACAACAATTCAACAAAACCACCCAAACCTGCAAACCATACTACCAACATGAATAAGAAATCGCCATAGCCACCACATAGCATCGCTGGACTTCCTATAGTTGGAGTTGGTATAGTAACCGGAGTTGGTATAGTAATTCAGGGAGAAAATGATTAAAAGCAACACAAATTGCATTCGTCGATACTCAAGATCAAGAACACCCGATCGTCGTTGGACCATCAACATGGAAGAAGAAGATAGCAAAGGCCATGGCATCCTAACCATGGGAAAACCAACAAAGAAATTGTTGAGAATCGGCTCTAACCCTCGATACGCCATCTTGGAAGCCTCCTCCCAAATTGATCTCCTACCCTTTCAAATGAATTGAGACCATTGGCACCAAATAGAAATAGAGCCATGCAAACATGTTTTCCTCCACCATAAAACCACACCGTAGGACCACAAGAATCCCTCACCAAAACCACTCATCCTGTAACCAAAACCACAAACCTATACAAAGCCTCACCTATTGATGAGGAGGGCACCTATTGTTAATAGTATGCCCTAAAGTATATCATTTTGTATATATCTTGTATATATTTTATTAATAAAAGGTAATTTCATTTTTCCGTTTACATAATATATTTATGTGTAATAAAAAAGGTCCATTGATATTTTGTTAGAAATTCTATTCTTAAGTTGTTAAGAATATGAGTGACAGTATTTCTAGCACAAAGTATCATAAATTGGTTCACAATTGAGGATACTTCACACAGGACATGGCTTATCCAGAAAGATTGTATTCATGTTTGTTCCCAAGGTATTTTTATGAGATATAAATAAGATGGAATGGTGAGTCTCATGCCATATAACAAACATGATAGACACTTATACATGATAAGTAGGCCGAACCAGTGACGCATATGACAAGCACATGGAGTTTACTCTTGTCAATGCATTATCATATATCATATCATTGCATATAATCTTTAGATCTGAGATAACACAGTTATCTTGTATATAGGTGGTTTGAGTTTGACACTGCTTTCATACTTGTACTGTGTATGGGTATATGGGCATGTGTTGGCTCCTACTAGTTATATATGGAGATAGGTATTGATCAAGATGGAATATGTTACCCTAAGTAAATAGGAATGAAATCCTATGTTCATTTAATTGTTCTTGATGTTTCAAGTTCATGGCCAGGATAGACAGATTTAGTCAGAAAGAGTTTCTGACAAGAAAATCTAATTAATCAAAAACTGGAATTAAAAGAGAACATAATATTCATAGCAAATGGGGTTTGATATAAACCATGACTTCAGCTCGAATTGAGATTTTGTAACAGAGAGATTCTAGTGCATGGTAACATATGATTAAATGTTCATTTAAGGTATTCCTTATTACTGATTGGGTGGCCATGGCACGCTATGCTAGGTGTCAACCATGGTCTATGAGATGCCTAAAATGATTTAGAGAAATCATTCATGGTAAGAAAGAGTTTTGATGATATTAAGAGTTGATATCATATCTCATTGCCAATTAGTGATGAGCCTAGTGAGTCACATACATATACAAGTTAATGACCAAGTTAAATGTAGTTTAATTGATTAATTAAAGAGTTTAATTGATTAATTAAAGAGTTTAATTGATTAATTAAATAGGTTTAGTTTGCAATAAGATTGTAAAGTCCCTAACATGGCTTGAAACCAAATCTAGGTTATTGGATGTATAGTATAAGTTAAATTTATATTTAAAGTGTTTAAATATAAATTTAATTGTGAGAAATTAATTAATAGATATTAATTAATTTATATTTGATATAAATTGATTAGAAGAGGAGAAATAATGATTTTGGATTGAGAACTCAAAATTACAACATAAGGGTAATTTGGTCATTTCACATGGTGACATGTGGCACCATGAGATGGTGACACATGGCATCATATAAGTTTGTCATTTGTCTTCTTATCATGCAAGGTGATGAAAGTCAAGATTAAGTCTAGCTTTGACATTTGGCTTAATGTGATTAAGTCAATTAAAAATAAGAGGCAATGTGGTGGTGACATGTGGCAAAGGGTTTAAGTGACTTAATGACCTAATTATAAAAAGGAAAAATAAAGAAGAATAAAATAGAACACTCTCTTGTCTCAAGGTGGCGGCACACCTCTCTCCTCTCTCCTCTTCATCTTTTCTCATCAATTCAAAGAGAATTGCCCAAATTCTTTTGAATTAAAATTGCTAGAAATTGTTTCTAGTGTCCTATACACACATACAACCTCTCTAAAGGCAAAAACCAAATTATAATTGGTTGGCAAGGCTTGAAAAGCTAATATGGGGGTTGCCCATTGGTGATCTTGGTCTGGACAAGCTAGAGGGACAACACTTGGGGTCCTAGGTGCTTCCTAAAGGTGCTAATTGCATCCATAGTGCATCAAATAGGTTAGTGCTCAAACTCCTCTCTTAAACTAGGGTTTAATTGAATTAATTTGTTAATTCACAATCTTGAATGACAAACATAGATCCTAATACATATTAAAAGTGTTTTAATATACAATTGAGTATTGAAGTTAATTAGGCACATAAGAGATGTGGCATGATGCATGAAACCCTAGAAGAAAATTTTTAAATTCAATGCTCCAATGAACTAATCACCATGCTTTCGCTCCTACAATTTGTATCAGAGCCACTATATTTGCCATTAGGATTGAATATGAGATTTAATTGTGTGATTGGATCAAATTTGAATTGATCTAAAGCTGTTTGGGTGCCATATGTGTGGCAGCATACATGTTCGAGTGCAGCATGGTGGCAGCATCAAGAGAGTAAAGATGGGGCGCATGGTTTTGGGCCTAATTATACAATTGTTGTATACTTTAAAGCCTATACTTAGGCCCATACCTAATTAAATTGTTTAATTAAGAATTTTAATCACACAATTAATTTTTTTGAAAATTGTTTTTAAAGTGTTAAATTTGGAAAGAGTTTCTAAATTTAAATTTGTTTGAATGAGATTCAAATCTGAATTTTTTGGTTAAATATGTGATATTCAATTTAATTTTTAGTATGTATATTTTATTTAATTGTTAAATTTTAATATGCATGATGGATGATCATGGACAATACAAGACCAATGTGAATGGATTTATTTCTTTTATTTTTCTTTGGGTTGTAAAATAATTAATTTTATTTTGGTGGCATGTATTATAAGTGTTGTAATAATTTGGGTTGTAATTTCATTTATTTGAGGATTTTAAAGTCCATATTCTTGTAAATTCACCTTGGTATGCCAAGGATTATAATGTAATTGGATTGCAAGAAGATCAAGGTGGTCAAGAGCATTGGTGGGACCAGTGGGAGGAAACAAAATCAGGTGTTGGTTATATACTCCTTCAATAACTCTTATAAAATGAACGAATAAAATACACCTAGGAATGCCCTGATTCAAATCTTGGTGGCTCAGAATTGAATCCCTTAAAAAGTCCATGATCATACCATATTATTTGTTTATCTATGTATGCATGATATGTATGGGAATGTATGCAAGTATATAATATATGTATGCCAATTGGATAATGTGCAAAGTGAGATCATAATAGTAATTAAGCCAACCACTAAATTTTCTAAACAAATGACTAAGTTAAAAATGGTATAATTAAAGTAATTATATCATGAGCCCTCCATTGAGGCAATTATTTTAAAAAATTTTAAATACTTACATGTGATGCATTTAATTTAAGAGATTTTCTTAAGAATAATTATTAAGCATGAGATGTTGTAAATATGTAAATAGTTGATGGCCAATAATGGATGTGCTTGAGGATATTAAAATTATTTGCATGTTTACTGGCTTAATGGGATCAACTTAACTAATGCAAGATGAATCAATAATGGATGTGCCTGAGATTTTGAGCATTAGGGGCTAGATAAATGATTGAACCTCACATAAGATATGATGGGCAAGGAGTTGCTCACTTATAGTTTATTGTAATTCCAATATTGGATGTGCCTGAGGGTGATCAATAAGACTATAAGAATTCAATCACCCACTAGAAATCCATCCAATTAGAATTTCCGTTTCCTACTTTGGAAGTGTAGGATTTGCCAAGTTAGTGGGAGGACCAATTTGATTAAAAGTCCATGATCATTTTGGTTAATTACTTGATATATTTACTAATTAATCTAGTTATTTTCTGCAGTTAATTTTCTGATAATAATGAGTACACAACAACCACCACCATCCAATATCCTTGCGAGCATACTTGATCACAATAGGTTAACGGGACCTAATCTTTCTGATTGGCTAAGAAATTTAAAACTTGTCCTGAACCTAGAACGTATTGGATATGTTTTAGACTCAAAGGTTCCTAGTCCCTTACCTCCAGAGGCCACTCAAGAGGAACATGAAACTTTGGACAAGTGGAAAGAGCATGATATAAGAGCCCAATATTACATGCTTGCTTCTATGAGTAATGAGTTACAAAAGCAGTATGAAAATATGCAAAGTGCAAGTGAGATCCTCCTTCACCTGCAAGAGTTGTATGGTGAGCATAGCAGGAATGCTAGATATGAGATATCTAGGCAGCTATTTCGAATGAGGATGTCTGAGGGACAGAATGTTGGGGATCATGTCCATAAGATTCTTCGACTTATAGAGCAACTGGAACATCTTGACTTTAACATGGATTTTCAATTGTAGACAGATTTGATCCTTCAGTCCCTACCTGAGTCATTTGGGAATTTTGTGACAAATTTCCATATGACTAAGTAGGAATACACCTTGGATGGTTTACTTAACATGCTTGTTATTGCCCAAAAGAATATGCCAGCAATAAAGGAAAAGAGGTAGCTTTGATTGCATCTTCTTCTACTGGAAAGTCCAACAAGAAGAAGGACAATAAGAAAAAGAAACCTCAAGTTCTAGGACCTTCCAAGAAGATAACCGAACAGAAAGAGAAGACCAAAGCTGATGGAGGCAAAGGAAAGTGTTTCCACTGCCAGAAGGATGGGCACTAGAAAAGGAACTGCCTAGAGTATCTTGCTTCTCTGAAGGACAAGAAGGACACACTTTCAGAAGGTATGTCTATATCTTGTTATTTAGATGCTGATGATGCTCATAGTTCATCTACAGCTTGGGTTTTAGATACTGGTGCAAGTTCTCACATTTCTTATGATATGCAGGAACTAGCAAACAGTAGCAGCTTACATGCTCGAGATGTTAGACTCCAGATTGGCGATGGCTCAACTTTTGAAGCTTTAGCCATAGGATCTAAATCTTTTTACATGTGTGGACATGTTTTGTGTTTAAATAATATTTTGTATGTACCTGATGCTTTTAAGAACATCATTTCTATATCTAGTTTGACTAGAAATGGTTATGAATTTCAGTTCACAAATGATGTTTGCAATATTTATTTTGGAAATAAATATGTTGGCTCGGGTTATATGCATGATGGTCTTTATTATTTGGATAATAATGATAAATACAAATTGAATGCAAGCAATCTAAATGAATGTAATTCCATTATGAAAATCAAATCTAGTTTAAAACATTTTTGGCACTTAAGATTAGGTCATGTTGTAGAAGATAGGATTGCAAAGCTGGAGAAAATGGAGATTTTATCCTCATTATGTTCTGAACCTAATCCAACTTGTGAATCCTGCCTTTAGGGCAAAATGACTAGATCACCCTTTGTTGGACAAGGACTAAGAGCTGAAAATATTTTGGAGCTAATACATAGTGATGTATGTGGTCCATTTAAGGAAATGGCTAGAGGCGGTTTTCATTACTTTATTACCTTTACTGATGAAAATCAAGATTTGGGTATTTGTATTTGATGAAATACAAACATGAATCCTTTGAAAAGTTCAAAGAATTTAAATCTGAAGTAGAAAATCAAACAGAAAAAGTATTAAAACTCTTTGATCAGATTGTAGAGGTGAATACTTAAGTACTGAATTTAATGAATACTTGAAAGAGCATGGTATTGTTTCCCAGCTGACTACTCCAAGAACGCCACAGCTGAATGGTGTATCTGAAAGGAGAAATTGTACCCTATTAGATATGGTACGTAGTATGATGAGCTATACTGATATGCCAATCTTCTTTTGGGGATTTGCATTAGAATCAGCTTTGCATATTCTGAATAGGATTCCATCAAAATCATTATTTTCCACACCTTATGAGATATGGCATGGAAGAAAACTAAGTCTTAAGCATGTTAAGATTTGGGATTGTCCAGCTTATATCAAAAAGCTGAACACTGATAAATTGGAAATCAGATCAGAAAAAGTCGATTTGTTGGATATCCAAAAGAAAGTTTTGGATATTATTTTTATTTGCCTACATCACAAAAGGTTGTGGTAAGCAGAGATGCCATATTTCTTGAACAACAGTTTATTCAAGAAGGTGGCAAAGAAAGGCAAATAGAGTTAGAATTGGAGAATTCTGACCAACCAACAGATCAAATGGATATAGGTTCATCTAGTCAACCTACACCTATTGATGAAACATCTACAGTAATTCCTAGCAAGTCAACCAGGATATCTCACCCACTAGTGAGATATGGTTTTCTTCATGAAGATGAACGGGAGTTGTTTACTCATGAAGAAGTAGATCATGGAGATGATCCACTTACCTATGAAGAAGCTATATTAAATATAGACTCTTTAAAAATGGATTGAAGCTATGAAATCCGAAATTGATTTCATGTATAAGAATCAAGTTTGGGATCTTGTTGACCCACCTGAAGGTATTGTACCTATGGGGAATAAATAGATTTTCAAAAAGAAAATTGGTTCTGATGGAAAGGTAGAGACCTATAAAGCAAGGCTAATAGCGAAAGGATTTCGCCAAAGGCAAGGAATCAACTATGAGGAGACTTTGTCACCTGTTGCCATGCTTAAATCAGTTAGGATTGTAACACCCCCGTTTGCATAGCCTGGTAGATTTCACTGTTCCGGTGACCGGTGTCGGTCCGGACAATTAAGGAGATTAGAACCACACTTAAGACAACTAGAGAAGCCAAAAAAACAAATAATTAGTAGTGTTCAATTAGTTAAGTATAAATGAGAAAAACAAAACAGAAGAAGTTAAACGAGCCGAGAGTCACAGCGATGGGTGACCTTCTCGGGAATGACTGCGAAGTCATTTTAAACTCAAATTTCAAACCATAAAAAGTGACGCTGCGGTCCTTAGGACCCTTATAAACATAGTGGAAAAGAGAAAATCACGAAAAAGAACTGTTAAGCCAGTCAAATAATTAGGTCAGGGAGCCAGAAGAAATATAGAATTAATTGCAAACCGGGGTGAACCGGCGAGGGGCAATTTGGTCAATTGACCCCGAGAGCTGACTCCTGACCTAACTGTCAAATAAAATCGGAGAAAAGAAAATTTCAGAGTCGGGAATTAAATTAAGGAATTAATAGAAAAAAAAAGAGGAAAATCAAAAAGTAAAAAGGTGATGACATCATGCATGACCTCATGCATGATGCCATAACAAATTAATTAAATTATTTACTAAATTGGATTTTTGGTCTTCTAAAAGGGATAAAGATAAAAGAAAAGAAAAAAAAAAGAAAACAAAAAGGTCTTCTTCTTCCTTCTATCTTGCCGCCCCATCTTCCTCCATAACTCCCATGAGAATTCTTCATCTAAGCTTGCATCTAAGCTTAAATTTCTTCACCCAATTTATATAACTCCCCTAAAAACCTCACTAGACCTTGCCATCTCAACTTAAGAACAAGAAAGAAGGAAGAAAGAAAGAGAACAATTGAAGATTTGAAGCTTTAAGTTGAGGTTTGTGCACAACGTATACTTTTTATAATCATCTTTTGCATACTGTTTTGAATAATGTGAAATATTGAATTATGGCATTCTTATGATGTTTTGATTTAAATTGTTGAAAGTTATTATGTATATTGAAATGACAATATTTAGCAAATTGTTAAGATAAGTTTTGAAACCACAGTGTCATGACCATATATTTGAACACCTCACTAGCACGACTAGTGGGGGTAATTAGTTTCGAATTTTGATTCCTTCTCTGGAGAAGTGTTGAGGTGTGCCAGTAGAAGAGGATGTGAATGGATATCCATATTTTTGAGCTAGCTAGCCTTGTGATGTGATTTCTCTTTAGCCTCTGGCTATTGAGATTCTATTTGTTTCGAATGGCATGATCTAACTGTGGGTTTTATGAAATGTGTTTTGATACTTCGAAATGAACTTGCTTTGCATTAAAATTTCATAATTCATGTTTTGTGTTTAATGATTATGTTTAGTCAAATTTTTGAATAAATGTGATTATATTCTGCATAAAGATTATTTTAGTATGTTGTGCACCACTGAGTCCTAGTACTCAGCGATGGCTTCTATTGCTGTCGCAGATACAGAGACTAGAGGAGCAGCAGACTGAGCTGCTGAGGTGAAGAGCTATCAGCTTAAAGTCATCGGGTATAATTTATACCCTAATTGTAAATATTCCTTTTCATGTATGTATTGCATATAAATGTATGGACATGCAAATGGGTCTTGAGCAGCTTGTACAAAAATTTGTATGAAGTTTATAATAAAGTTTAGTTTGTTTTTTTTTTATGTAAATTTTGTAAGAATGTATATAAATTATTTTGTCTCTAATGAAATATGAGTACAACTATTTTATTTAATTTAAATGAAATGTATCGCTAGTATGCTGAGGATTATTGAATTTTGAATTTGAGAAATTTATTGAAATGATTGTGAAATTGATTGAGTTTAATTGTGAAATTGAAGTAGTGGTTGAGAAAAATTTTTAGAAGTGCTTTTTACAGGTATTTGAAGAACTATTTTCTCAAAATACAGAGGGAACTCTGTCAAAATTTTTATAAAATTTGCGTAAAAATAAAATGGGCCAAAAATATTAACTAGTTTTAATTTTAACTAAATGTTTTAAGTACTTATTAGAAAATGCTCTCCACTTATCAAAAAATAAGAAAATTATTTTAAAATCCCTTGTAGGGTACTTAATGAGTTATCGATAGGTGAAGTTCGGTAGTTCATTAGGTATTCTACGGGATCATGTTATGCCTTACAGAGGGGTAAGGTGTGACAAGGATTCTATTAACAATAGCTGCATACTATGATTATGAGATTTAGCAGATGGATGTCAAAATAGCTTTTCTCAATGGATACATTGAAGAAAAACATTTTCATGGAACAACATAGGGGTTTTGAATCCCAATATGGTTCTAACATATGCAAGCTAAAGTGATCCATTTATGAGTTGAAATAAGCTTCGAGGAGTTGGAGCATCCGTTTTGATGAAGCCATTAAATCATTTGGTTTTATAAAAAATGTGAATGAACCATGTGTATATAAGAAGGTTAGTGATAGTGCTATCACTTTCCTTATCTTATATGTGGATGACATTCTGTTAATAGGTAATGACATAGGTATGTTAACAACTGTCAAGGTATGGTTGTCAAATACATTCTCCATGAAAGACTTAGGGGAGGTAACCTATATTCTTGGAATTCGCATCTATAGAGATAAAGTGAAAAGAATAATTGGTTTATCCCAAAGTCTATACTTGGAAAAGGTGTTGAAGAGGTTTAACATGCTTGATTCCAAGAGAGGATTGTTACCAATGAGACATGGTATACATCTTTCTAAAGAGATGTGTCCAAAGACACCTGAAGAAAGAGATAAAATGGACAAGATTCCATATGCTTCAGTTATTGGAAGTTCGATGTATGCAATGATATGTACTAGCCCGAACATCACACATGCTGTTAGTTTGACTAGCAAGTTTCAGTCTAATCCAGGTTTGAAATACTGGATAGCTGTCAAGAATATCCTTAAGTACTTGAGAAGAACTAAGGATTTATTCTTGATTTATGGAGGTGGTGACTTGCAATTGGATGGTTATACTGATTCTAATTTCCAATCAGATATCGATGATAGAAAGTCTATCTCTGGGTTTGTGTTCATTTGTAATGGAGGTGCAGTTAGTTGGAAGAGTTTCAAACAAAGTACAACTGCTGATTCCACTACAAAGGCCGAGTATATTTTTGCATCAGATGCTACAAAAGAGGCTGTTTGGATAAAGAAGTTCGTCACAGAACTCCGGTCTCACCAGAAAACCAAACACATAGAAAGGCACTACCATATTATTAGAGAGATAGTTGGGCGAGGTGATGTAGCCATACAGATATAGCATCAGCTGAAAATCCAGCTGATCCATTCACTAAGGCTATGTCACAAGCTCAGTTAGATCGACATCTTGAGAAGATGGGTCTGTAACACCCCTTACCCGTCTATAGTGTAGCCGAGCAAGATATGCCACACAGTATATCGGAACACTATAACTTATCCCATTGATATTTATCCATTCTTAATTTAATTATTTATAGTTATTAAGTGAAATTTATGAAATTGATCTCGTTTAGATCATTTATTGAAATTATAAATTAATTTGTAATTCCGAAAATTTTATAGAAAATTCGGCAGAGTACCGGCTAAAAATGGAAAAAATGGTTCTTCGGAACCTGTAGAAAATACTTCCAATAGTTGTTTAAATCACAACTCCAATTATCACATCAATTTTCAACAATTTCTCAATAATTCCTCCATTTGTCATTCATTCATTTCACATTATCATCATGCTCAAATCATAAATAAATACTCATATGTTATTTATAAACACAAGGTTATAAATACTTACATTAGTATAAAATTATATTACATAGGTTTCAAATATACATGATAAAATAAGAGTTTAATTACAAAACTTATAAAAATTACAAAATACAAAATGGGACCTAATGTCCTACCAATGCACTGTAGCCTGAGAGGTGACTCTGACTCTATGCAGATCTGTGACCTCACCCAGTCTGTGGTTTGCTGGGCTCTCTATCAATCTCTCCAGAAGTGACAAAAGCAACGTGCTAAGCAATACTGCTTAGTGGTGCCAATAATAACATAAAAAGAACTAAAATGAAACAAGCATGCAGAGTGTATGCAGGTTTTCCATACGGACAATTTCTGGTACTTATTTGTAGTATTATTAATTTGTTACTATTTATATCAATTATTTAATTAAATTTATCCACTTCCATTTTTGGTTGCCCAAGTAACCTATTCTGGATGACTGGACTGGATAAACGGGTAAACTGGCATTGGGTACCAAGTACCTCGGGCCATCACACCATCAGTCACAAGGTGCCTCCTGGTGTGCAACAGAACAACTAATGAGCTGTAATAAATATTAGGTACAAGGCCAAGTATCACAATAATATCAGAATGGCTAAAAGCCATAAAATCACCGAATGGCCACTTAAGCCATAAATCATAGAATAGTGTGATGCCATATGCAGTACTGCTATCAGAACTCTATTGGCATACCAACCTATCTAACCTAATCTTACTAGGTCTACTAGTGCATATTACAAAGTTCTTGATTAAATTTTTGTGTTTAACATGTAAGGTTACTATTCATTTGATCATTTAAGTCAAAATATTGACTTTCCCATACATAATAGTTACATGAGTTCTAATCACATGAAATTGCCACATTTTGGTTCTTAAAAGTGTTGGCATTAGTTGCTAATCAATACTTCAAACTAATAGGAGATAAATAAAAAATTTCAGTTTTAGATGCTAGAGTTCACTGTTCCATTAGGCAATTCTACAGTGAGAATTTGGTCAAATATTCTAAATCAAAGTTGTTCCTTATTGTGTCTAGCTACTTTTCCCTTTTTGAATCACTCCATTTAGAGTTTTCTAGCTCAAGATATGCTAATTTGAATAAGGCTGGCCGGATTGGTATTTGCCTAGAATTTTTGGGCAGAATCCTATTTTGCCAGATTTGATAGCTCAATTTTGGCTACCAATTTCATTTGGTTAAATCCATAATTTGAGTTTGTGTTCTACATGAAAGTTGTTCTAAATTGTCTAAGCTTTTCATTGATATAAATTTCAGGTCAATTGGACCCTTCTACACTGAGTTATGACTAAATGAATAAACACTGTTCATTTGATCATTTTGTCCAGGTAGAATGTGTGTTACCCGGATTTGGTCAATTTTTAGGACATCCTAAGTTTGTTTTCTGGATAGGGTTCCCCCATCAAAGTTGTGCCATTATATGTCTAATTCCATGTCCAATTAACCTTGCATCAATTGAACCTATACAACTCAAGTTATAGCTGCCCAAACTTGTTGGACTCACATCCAGCCCTGTAGGTCCTACGAGGTAGCATACCTAACCTCAAATCCAAAGCCATAATTCACTTCAATTCCTCATCATACATAGCCAAATGGTCACTAATTGACCATTAGAACTTTCATTCACCAACACATGAGCAAAACCCTAGGTTTTCTCTAAACCCTAACTCCACAATTCCAATTTGCTCAAATAACATACAATCAAGTGTTCTAATCATCAAATTCATGTTCAATGGCATCAATTCACAATTATAATTCACTTGAATCATTGAAACCCTATGGTATCTGAAGGCTGCCGAAATTTGAAGGATTTCAAACATGCACAATTTGTTTAATTTTTGTCAAATTCATACTCAATTTACACTTTTAATGATGCCTACACAAAATTTTAAAGGGTTAATTGACACTAACCTTGAATGGAGTCACTTCTAAGCTTGCTAAACCTCACTTTTTCTTCTTCTAATTGCTGCCTCAAGCTTACTCTAGTGGTAGGGATAAATTTTTGTGAAGAGATGATGAGATTTTAAGGTGAATTGGAGTGGGGTTGAAAGCTTAATGAAGCTTTAATGGTGGATTGGGGTTGGGGAGGGATTTCGACTGGGCTATGGGAGGAAGAAGAGTGCAGTTTTTCTTTTCAATTTTCTGCCCATTTTACTATTTTAATTAGGTTTACAAACATGTGTCACAATGTGATTGGGTGGAAGTGTTTTAATGACATCATAGTGATGTCAAAATTCTAATTTAATTCATTTTCTTTCCTTTTCTTTTTTACTCGTTTTCAATTAAATTTTTAGAAATATTTATTCATATTTTATGTCATATAATTTATTTACTTAATTGAACAACAAGTTGGTCAAAACTCATTTCTGAAGACGAAATGATCAAAATGCCCTCCGTTTGGCTTAAGGAGTCAAAACTGTCTGTACTGATCTAAAAATTTTTCTAAGCATTTTCTTGGCATTCTAATGCCATCAAAACCTCAATGACTCTTCTCTAGAGTCCAAAAAACTTTTTTCGTGAATTTTCTCCCTGGTTTAGGGCTCCTAGCTATGAGTACCGCAACTTTCTACTGGGTTACCCATCGCTAGGGCATCGGCTCATTTAACTTGGTTGTATTTTATTTCTAAAATTTTTCTTAGATTTTTCTTACTATCATTTGAGTTATTTATGACTCCTTACTCTAGTTTAGATATAGTTCCACACATTCTGGCTGTCTGGACGGACACCGATCACCGAAATAGTAGAATGTATATAATGGCTACAGTGAGGGTGTTACAATTCTTCCCCTTTAATTTTAATTTCGTCCTCGAAATTTACCTGATGCAAACAGTTGAGGGAACTATTGCCTCATCGTCTCTTCGCTTTCCCAAGTTGCCTCCTCAGTGTTGTGGTGCCTCCGAAGTACTTTCACCAGTGGAATTTGCTTGTTTCTCAGTTCTATCACTTCTTGAGCCAGGATCTGTATTGGTTCTTCTTCATATGTCAATTCTGGTTGAATTTCAATTTCTTCCATGTAGATGACATGTGAAGGATCTGATATGTATATTCTTAGCATAGATACATGAAACACATTGTGGATCTTATCCAGCTCTGGTGGTAAAGCTAGCCTGTAGGCCACTGGACCCACACGCTCAATGACTTCATATGGGCCAATGAACCTAGGGCTCAACTTACCCTTTCTACCAAGCCTCAGTACCTTCTTCCACGGTGACACCTTGAGGAATACTTTATTGCCAACTGCATATTCTATCTCTTTTCTCTTCAAGTCGACATAGGATTTTTGTCTGTCTGAGGCAACCTTCAGATTAACTTTGATTAACTTTACTTTCTCCTCAATTTGTTTCACCAGGTCTAGCCCTACCAAGTTAGCTTTGCCTAATTCAGTCCAACACACTGGGGTTCTACATTTCCTTCCATACAGTGCTTCAAACGGGGCCATTTGGATGCTAGCTTGATAGCTAGGGGTGGCCACGGTTTAGGAACCGCCAGTTACGGTTCCTGAACCGCCAGTTTAGGTTCAATGAAATCATGAACTTGAACAAAACTGCCAGGGGACGGTTTAGAAGACGGTTCCTGAACCGCCGGTTCCGATTTGAGCTCCGATTTAAAACGGTTTGAAGGGTGGTTCAAAAAAGAACGGTTCAAGAAAGTTTGGAAGACAGTTTGGAAGCGGTTTAGAGATGGTTTAAGGGTAGCTTAGACAAAAAAATTAGAGAAAAATTTTATTGATTCAAAATTTAAGTTATATTTATAAAAATATTGTAATTTTTCTTAGAAATCTTTCAATCAAAATAAAATAAGAAAAAAAAAAGAAAGAAAATAATTTATCTTTAAGAAAAATTTAATAAATAAAGCATTGAACCTGATTAAAAAACTAGAGATGAAATTAATTTTTTTTTAAAGAAATTAGTAAAAAGTGTATGAACTTAATTTTGCCTAAATATCCCTTTAGGATTTAGAGGAATAAAAATTTCTAGTTCTATTACTTGCCTTTTTTTTATATTATATAATAATTGATAATTAAGAAGTATAAAAGAGAAAAAAAATTAAAATAGAGGGTATTGAAAATTTTATTGAGGATTTAAAGTAATAACAAAGTAATTGAGATAGTATTGAAAATTTCAGTAAGTATATAAAATAATAAAGTAGGAAAATTGAGAGAGTATTGGAAATTAAAATGAGTGTAGAAAATAATTATTTAGAGAATTTGAAAAAAATTGAAAAAATATTAAGAATTGAAGAAAATGCAGAGAATAATTGTGTAGAGAATTAATGATATATATAAATGAATTAGGAGTGAGGTAACATATTTATTGAATTTTTTTATATTTAAATCGCCGATTTAATCCGGTTCGAAATCGTCGGTTCAATCCGATTTAGAACCGCCGGTTCATGGTTCTTAAAAAATATGAACCTGAACTAAACCGCATGACGGTTTCAGGTCGGCTTGATTCGGTTTTGATCGGTTTTGGTCCGGTTTTGACCAAACCAGTTCCGGTTCAAAATCGGACCATGGCCACCCCTATTGATAGCTATTGTTATATGCAAATTCTGCCAGTGGAATGTATCTATCCCAACTTCCCTCAAACTCAATGATACAACTCCTCAGCATATCCTCAAGGACCTATCATATGTTTCATGTTATTATTATCATTTTAGTTTAATATTTGTACTAATTCAATAAGTTTCAATGTTTACCTGGATTACTTTTTCTGATTGCCCATCCGTCTGAGGATGGAAAGTTGTACTAAAGTAGAGTTGTGTGCCCAAGGATTCTTGCAACTTTTTCCAAAATCTCGATGTAAATCTTGGTTCTCGATCAGATATGATGGAAAGTGGAATTTCATGCAGTCTAACTATCTCACTGATGTACAATTCTGCTAGCTTCTCCAGTGAGTAGTCAGTCCTAACTGGCAGAAAGTGTGCTGACTTTGTTAATCTATCCACTATCACCCATACTGCATCATGTTTTTTCTGGGTGAGAGGTAGAGCACTTACAAAATCCATAGTGACCCGGTCCCATTTCCATTCAAGTATGCTTATAGGCTGTAGCAAACTCGATGGAACTTGATATTCTGCCTTGACTTGCTGACTTGTCAGGCATTTAGTCACATAATTAGCTATGTCCTTCTTCATACCAGGCCACCAATAATGAAGTTTCAAGTCATGATACATTTTTATGCTTCTTGGGTGCATAGCATAAACGATAGTGTGTGCCTCTTTCAGAATACTGGCTTTTAATTCCCCATCATCTGGTACACATACTCTTCCTTTGTAGTAGAGGCACCCGTTTGCTTTTTATCAGATAGTCAATTTCCTTCCCTTCTGGGATTTTGCCCATAATAGCCATTAGCTTCTCAACTACCTTTTGCCTATATAGAATCTGCTGTAGCAGGTTTGGCTTCACCTGTAACTCAGCCAAAATAGCTCCATCTCGAGCTAAGGATAGATGGGCATTCATTGATTTCAAAGCTGTGATGGACTTTCTGCTCAAGGCATCAGCAACTACATTTGCCTTCCCAAGATGATAATCTATTACACAGTCATAATCTTTCAGGAACTCAATCCATCACCTTTGTCTAAGGTTGATCTCCTTCTGGGTTAACAAATATTTCAGACTTTTGTGGTCCGTGTATATATAACACTTTTCACCATACAAGTAGTGCCTCCATATCTTCAATGCGAAGATGATCGCTACAAGTTCCAGATCATGGATGGGGTAGTTCTGTTCATGTGGCCTCAGCTGCTTAGAAGCACAGGCGACCACCTTCCCCTCTTGCATCAATACATACCCTAACCCATTATGTAAGGCATCACTATAGACCACAAAGTCCTTTCGCGACACTGGCTGTGTTAATACTGGTGCCTCTATTAACATAGCCTTCAGCCTCTCAAAACCGGCTTGACACTTGTTATTCCAGTCAAATCTAACATTCTTGTGTAACAACTTGGTCATTGGAGCAGCTATAAGAGAAAATCCCTTCACAAATCTTCTATAGTAACCAGCTAGCCCCAAGAAACTTCTGACCTCAGTTGTATTTCTAGGAGGCTTCCATTCCATTACTGCTTCTATCTTCTTGGGATCCACTCTAATCCCATCAGCTAATACTATGTGTCTAAGGAATGCAATTTCACCCAACCAGAAGTCACACTTGGATAGCTTAGCATATAGCTTCTTTTCTCTCAGGGTTTGCAAAATAATCCTAAATGCTCATCATGTTCTGCCCTGGTCTTGGAATACACAAGAATTTCATCAATAAAGACCACTACAAACCAATCTAGATATGGATGAAAGATACGGTTCATAAGGTCCATGAATGCTGCTGGTGCATTTGTTAGGCCAAAGGGCATCACTAGAAACTCATAATGCCCATACCAGGTCCTGAATGCAGTCTTTGGCATATCTGCATCCTTTACCCTCAGCTGATGATACTCTGATCTAAGATCAATTTTGGAAAATACTCCTACTCCTTTCAACTGATCAAACAGATAATCAATTCTAGGCAACGGATACTTATTCTTCACAGTCACTTTATCTAACTGCCGGTAATTAATGCATAGCCTTAAAGTCCCATCCTTCTTCTTTACAAATAGCACTGGAGCTCCCCATGGTAACACACTAGGGCATATAAACCCCTTGTCCAGTAACTCTTGCAACTGGATTTTCAGCTCCTTTAATTTCGTAGGTGCCATCCTATACGGAGTAATGGAAACTGGTGTTGTACCTGGTAGTACCTCAATAGCAAATTCGACTTCCCTTTCTGGTGGTAACCTAGGCAATTCTTCAAGGAACACATCTGGAAGTCTCTTACTGTGGGTATATCACACAGATCTGGCTTAGCCTACCTAGTATCAACCACGTGTGCTAGGTTGGCTTCACAGCCCTTTTTCATCAGTTTTTTTGCAGTAGTAGCTAAGATGACATTAGACAAGAAATCTGTCCTTTCCCCCACAACTGTAATCTCATTTCCCTTAGGAGTTCTTAAAGAAATCCTCTTCAGTTTACAGTCAACCATTGCCTGATGACGTGACAACCAGTCCATTCCCAAAATCACGTTAAACTCGTGGAAAGACAATTTGATCAAGTCTGCTGAGAATTCGTACCCCTGAATCCTTAACGGGCAACCTTTATATATCTTATTCACCACCACACTGTGGCCTAATGGATTAGTGACCAAAATGTCTTGATCACTCTCCTCTGCTAATATCCCCCTTTCTATGGGTAGGTTGATGCAGATATATGAATGGGTAGATCCTGGATCCACCAATGCATGTACAGAGATGTTGTAGAGGGAAAACGTACCCCTGATGACATCTGGGGCATCTTGCTCCTCATGAGCTCTCATGGCATAATCCCTGGCAGGTACTCTGACCTCTGGCTTCCCGGCTATCTCAGATGTAGGTCTCTGTGATGGACCAGCTGTTTCAGATTTACTGGGCCTTCTACCCCTTTGAGGTGCAGGGGTAGGCCTGTCTGCTTGTGCTGGAGTAGCTGTAGTAGTTATGTGTGGACAGTTTCTTAGCTGATGCTCTGTAGACTCACACCTTAGACAAGCACCCGTCACTCTCCAACACTCCCCCTTATGCCACTTCGGTGTGCAGCGAAGGTAAGATGCCGGGTTGGTCCCTTGAGTACCATCCCTGGAGAGCTGCCCACTGATGGTGTGGACTGGCCTCTCCTAGGTGTGAACTGTGGTCTGGGCCCCTGGGACTAACCCTGACCTTGAGGCTAACCCGAACTTTGAGTAGGTGGACCTTTAAATTTCTTTCCAGGTGCAGAGGATGAACTGGACTGACCTGGACCTCTCTTCTGCTGTCTCTCCCTTCTGTTCTGCTCATTTATTCTGACTTTCTCAACTTTTAATGTTGCTTCAACTAAATTAGTGAAGTCTGTAATCCCCAAGGCAATGATCATTATTTTGATATTGTCACTTAGCCCCTCTTCAAACCTTCTGCACCTCTCTGCTTCTGTGGGGACTATCTCTCTCCCATACCTACTTAGTCTTACAAATTCCAGTTCATATTCTGCTACAGTCAGCTGTCTCTGCCTCAAGCTGATAAACTCTCTTCTTCTATCTTCCAGATACACACTTCCTACATACTTCTTCCTAAACTCAATGAGGAAGAAATCCCAAGTTACCAGTTCTGGCCGAACTTCACTAGATACAGTGTCCCACCACTAATAAGCATTGTCTCGCAGCAGAGACACCGCACCCTCCAAGTTCTGCTCTGGGGTGCAATGCAGTTGCTTCAATACCCGGATGGTTTTGTCTAACCAATTTTCAGCTACTACTGAGTCTTCTTCTCTCTTACCCGAAAAGTACATAGCTCCGAATTTCCTCAGTTTTTCCAGGTGAGATTTCTTCTGTGGAGGTGGTAGTGGTGGCATAACCCCAACCATTTGTCTGAAGAAATTCGCCATGTGCTGAAACATAGCCGGCGGAGGCTGTGCAAGCACTTCTGGTGCTGGTGGAGCAGGTTCTCCCTTGCCTCCAATCTCACCTGCAGGTGGAGCATGACTCTCCACTTCCTCATCTACTACTCTCTATGACGTAGGGTCCATATCCTAATCAAAATAAGAAAAACAAATAGATCTGCATTAGTGTCACCTTGACTCTTACAAATGCAATGCATGGTATGGACTCTATCTGGACCCAGAAACACACTAAACCATGCTCTGATACCACTAAATGTGACACCCCTTACCCATCTACAGTGTAGCCAAGCAAGATATGCCACACAGTATGCCGGAACACCATAACTTATCCCATTGATATTTATCCGTTCTTAATTTATTTATTTACAGTTATTAAGTGAAATTTGTGAAATTGATCTTGTTTAGATCATTTATTGAAATTATAAATTAATTTGCAGTTATGAAAATTTTATAGAAAATCTGGCAGAGTGCCTGCTAAAAATGGAGAAAACAGTTCCTTGGAACATGTAGAAAACACTTCTAATAGTTTTTCAAATCACAACTCCAATTATCACATTAATTTTCAACAATTTCTTAATAATTCCTCCATTTGTCATTCATTCATTTCACATTATCATCATGCTCAAATCATAAATAAATACTTATATGTTATTTATAAACACAAGGTTACAAATATTTATATTAATACAAAATTATATTACGTAGGTTTCAAATATACATGATAAAATAAGAGTTTAATTACAAAACTTACAAAAATCACAAAATACAAAATGAGACCTAGTGTCCTACCAATGCACTGTAGCCTGAGAGGTGACTCTGACTCTATGCAGATCTGTGGCCTCACCCAATCTGTAGTCTGCTGGGCTCTCTATCAGTCTCTCCAGAACCTATGAGTGGCAAAAGCAACGCGCTAAGCAATACTGCTTAGTGGTGCCAATAATAACATAAAAAAAACTAAAATGAAACAAGCATGCAGAGTGTATACAGGTTTTTCATATGGACAATTTCTGTTACTTATTTGTAGTATTATTAATTTGTTACTATTTATATCAATTATTTAATTAAAATTTTCAACTTCCATTTTTGGTTGTCCAAGTAACCTATACTGGATGACTGGACTGGATAAACAAGTAAACTGGCACTAGGTACCAAGTACCTTGGGCCGTCATACCATCGGTCACAAGGTGTCTCCCGGTGTGCAACAGAATAGCTAATGAACTGTAATAAATATTAGGCACAATTGCTAAGTATCACAATAATATCAGAATGACTAAAAGCCATAAAATCACCGAATGGTCACTTAGCCATAAATTACAGAATAGCGTGATGCCATATGCAGTACTATTATCAGAACCCTATTAGCATGCCAACCTATCCAATCCAATCTTACTAGGTCTACTAGGGCATATTACAAAGTTCTTGATTAATTTTTGTGTTTAACATGTAAGGTTACTATTCATTTTATCATTTAAGTCAAAATATTGACTTTCCCATACATAATAGTTACATGAGTTCTAATCACATGAAATTACCACATTTTGGTTCCCAAAAGTGTTGGCATTAGTTGCCAATCAACTAATAGGAAATAAATCAAAAATTTCAGTTTTTGGTGCTAGAGTTCATTGTTCCATTAGGCAATTCTACAGTGAGAATTTAGCCAAATGTTCTTAATCAAAGTTGTTCCTTATTGTGTCTAGCTACATTTACCTTTTTGGAATCACTCCATTTAGAGTTTTCTAGCTCAAGATATGCTAATTTGAATAAGGATGGCCGGATTGGTATCTGCCCAGAATTTCTGGGCAGAATCCCATTCTGCCAGATTTGGTAGCTCAATTTTGGCTATCAATTTCATTTGGTTAAGTCCATAATTTGAGTTTGTGTTCTACATGAAAGTTATTCTAAATTGTCTAAGCTTTTTATTGATATAAATTTAAGGTTAATTGGACAATTCTACACTGAGTTATGTGAAGGAGCGGAAGCATGAAAAACATAAGTTTAGATCATTGAATTCAAAAATTTTTCATCTAAGGTCACATGCATCATGCAAGATTCATTTTTATCTATTTGATTTCAATGATAAATAGCATATTAAAACTCTTTTAATATGTTTTAGGATCTACATTTGCCATTTAAGATTTTAGAATTAACAGATTAATTCATTAAAATCCTAGATTAGATCAAGAACAAGTGCACTAACTTTTTTTATGCACTGTAGTGTGTTTGGCACCTTTGGGATGCGCCTAGGACACCAGATGTTGTCCCTCTAGCTTGTCCACACCAAGATCACCAATAGCAGCCCCTTTAATAGCTTCTTAAGCCTGTCCAATCAATTAGAAATTCAGGTTTTGCTTTTTGAGAGATTACAAATGTATATAGGACATTAGAAACGATTTTTAGCAATTTTAATTCAAGAGAATGTTGGCAATTCTCTTTGAATTGGTGAGAGATGTAGAAGAAGAGAAGGAGAGGCTCCTTTGGGTGGCGGCACCAAAGAAGAACAACAGCCTTGTTCTTTTACTCTTTCATAACACATTATATAGCTAGGTCATCACTTAAAACCCTTGCCATATGTCACCTTTTGATTGGCTCTTAGTTTAATTGACCCAATCACATTGTGCCAAGTGTCAAACTAAAATTTAATCTTGTCTTTGATCATCTTACATGATTAAAAGACAATTGGCAAGCTTATGTGTAGTGCCATGTGTCACCATCTCATGGTGCCACATGGCACTTTGTGAAATGACCAAAATACCCTTGTGTCTTAATTTTGAGTTCTCAACTCAAAATAATTATTTCTCTTCTTCTAATCAATTTATATCAAATATAAATTAATTAATTAATTTCTCATAATTAAATTCATATTTAAAAACTTTAAATATAAATTTAAATTATACTATACATCCAATAACCTAGATTTGGTTTCAAGCCATGCTAGGGACTTTGCAATCTAATTGCAAACTAAACCTATTTAATTAATCAATTAAACTCTTTAATTAATTAATTAAATCATATTTAATTTGGTGATTACTTGTGTATGTGTGTGACTCACTAGGCTCATCTTTAATTGACTATGAGACATGATATCAACTCTTAATATCATCAGAACTCTTTCTTATCATAAATGATTTCTCTAAATCATTTTATGTACCTTAGAGACCATAGTTAACACCTAGTATAGCATGCCATGGCCACCCAATTAGTAATAAGGTTTACCTTAAATGAACCTATAATCATATGTTACCATGTACTAAAATCTCTCGGTTACAAAATCTCAATTCGAGCTGGAGTCATAGTTTATGTCAAACCCCATTTGCTATGAATGTTATGTTCTCTTTTAATTCCGGTTCTTGATTAAAAGATTTTCTCATTAGAAACTCTTTTCTGATTAAATCTATCTGTCATGGCCAGGAACTTGAAACATCAAGAACAATTAAATGAACATAGGATTTTATCCCTATTTACTTAGGGTAATAGATTCCATCTTGATCAACACCTACCTCCATATATAACTAGTAGGAGCCAACAAATGCCCATATACCCATACACAGCACAAGTATGAAAGCAGTATCAAACTCAAACCACCTATATACAAGATAATTGTGCTTTCTCAGGTCTAAAGATTATATGCACTAACATAATTTATGACAATACATTGACAAGAGTAAACTCCATGTGCTTGTCATAAATGTCAATGGTTCAACCTACTTATCATGCATAAGTGCCTATCATGTTTGTTATATGGCATGAGACTCACCATTCCATCTTATTTATATCTCATATAAATACATTGGGAACAAACATGAATACAATCTTTCTGGATAAGTCATGTCCTGTGCGAAGTATCCTCGATTGTGAACCAATTTATGATACTTTGTGCTAGAAATATTGTCACTCATATTCTTAACAACTTAAGAATAGAATTTGTAACAAAATATCAATGGACATTTTCTATTACACATAAATATATTATGTAAACGAAAAAGTGAAAATGCCTTTTATTAATAAAATATGTACAAGATACATACTAAATGATATGCTCTAGGGCATACTACTAACATTATGACCAAATGAATGAACACTGTTCATTTGGTCATTTTACCCAGGCAGAATGTGTGTTACCCGGATTTGGTCAATTTTTAGGACATCCTAAATTTGTTTTCTGGACAGGGTTCCTTCATCAAAGTTGTGCCATTATGTGTCTAATTCCATGTCCAATTAGCTTTGCACCAATTGAACCTACACAACTCAAGTTAAAGTTACCCAAACTTACTGGACTCACATCCAGCCCTGCAAGTCCTATGAGGTAGCATACCCAACCTCAAATCCAAAGACATAATTCACTTCAATTCCTCATCATACACAGCCAAATGGTCACTAATTGACCATTAGAACTTCCATTCACTAATACATGAGCAAAACCCTAGGTTTTCTCGAAACCCTCACTCCACAATTCCAATTTGCTCAAACAACATACAATCAAGTGTTCTAATCATCAAATTCATGTTCAATGGCATCAATTTACAATTATAATTCACTTGAATCATTGAAACCCTATGGTATCTCAAGGCTGCCGAAATTTGAAGGATTTCAAACATGCACAATTTGTTTAATTTTTCTCAAATTCATACTCAATTTACACTCCTAATGATGCCTACACAAAATTTTAAAGGGTTAAATGACATTAACCTTGAATGGAGTCACTTCTAAGCTTGCTAAACCTCACTTTTTCTTCTTCTAATTACTGCCTCAAGCTTGCTCTAGTGGTAGGGATAAATTTTTATGAAGAGAGGATGAGATTTTAAGGTGAATTGGAGTGGGGTTGAAAGCTTAATGAAGCTTTATTGGTGGTTTAGGGTTGGAGAGGGATTTCGGCTGGGCTATGGGAGGAAGAAGAGTGCAGTTTTTCTTTTCAATTTTCTGCCTATTTTACTCTTTTAATTGGGTTCATAAACATGTGTCACAATGTGATTGGGTGAAAGTGTTTTAATGACATCATAGTGATGTCAAAATTCTAATTTAATTCATTTTCTTTCCTTTTCATTTATACTCATTTTTAATTAAAGTTTTAGCAATATTTATTCATATTTTATGTCATATAATTTATTTACTTAATTAGACAAGTTAGTCAAAACTCATATTTGAAGACAAAATGACCAAAATGCCCTCAATTTGGCTTAAGGAGCCAAAACTGTCTTTACCAATCTAAAAATTTTTCTAAGCATTTTCTTAGCATTCTAATGCCATCGAAACCTCAATGACTCTTCTCTAGAGTCCCAAAAATTTTTTCATGAATTTTCTCCCAGGTTTAGGGCTCCTAGCTGCGAGGACCGCAACTTCCCACTAAGTTACCCATCGCTAGGGCACCGGCTCATTTAACTTGGTTGTATTTTATTTTTAAATTTTTTTTTAGATTTTTCTTACAATTATTTGAGTTATTTATGACTCCTAACTCTAGTCTAGATATAGTTTCAGACATTCTAGCTGTCCGGACTGACACCGATCACCGGAACAGTAGAATGTACGGAATGGCTACAGTGAGGGTGTTACAGGGTCTGAGATACTATAATGAATAACTCTAGTGCTAGTGGGAGATTATTAGTAGTATGCCTTAGAGCATATCATTTTGTATGTATTTTGTACATATTTTATTAATAAAAGGCAATTTCACTTTTCCATTTACATAATATATTTATGTGTAATAGAAAAGATCCATTGATATTTTGTTAGAAATTCTATTCTTAAGTTGTTAAGAATATGAGTGATAATATTTCTAGCACAAAGTATCATAAATTGGTTCACAATCGAGGATACTTCACACAAGACATGACTTATCCAGAAAGATTGTATTCATGTTTGTTCCCAAGGTATTTATGTGAGATATAAATAAGATGGAATGGTGAGTTTCATGCCATACAACAAACATGATAGGCACTTATACATGATAAGTATCCGAACCAGTGACGCATATGACAAGCACATGGAGTTTACTCTTGTTAATGCATTGTCATATGTCATATCTATAATCTTTAGACCTGAGATAACATAATTATCTTGTATATAGGTGGTTTGAGTTTGATACTGCTTTCATACTTGTACTGTGTATGGGTATATAGGCATGTGTTGGCTCCTACTAGTTATATATGGAGATAGGTGTTGATCAAGATAGAATCTATTACCCTAATTAAATAGAGATAAAATCCTATGTTCATTTAATTATTCTTAATGTTTCAAGTTCCTGGCCAGGACTATAACGATCGGGCTCTAACCACTAGAGGAATTGTCCGCTTTGGCCTTAAGCCTCACGGTTTTGTCCCATAGGTGGAATGGAGAACTTCCCAGGAGGTCACCCATCCTAGGATTTCTCTCAAGCGAGCACGCTTAACCCTGGAGTTCTTCCAACTCTCCAGGCCATTCCACCAAAAGGCGCCTCTAGTGATTAGTTCCCTCATTTTATATATCATTACTTTTTGAACCCAAGACCATCTCCGTGCTTTGCCGATGTGGGATTTGCCTAAGGGACCTTTCTCCCCCCTTTCGGGACTCAGCGTCCTCGCTGAGGTTTGCCCCACCATCGCCCAAGAGGACACGCGAACGACTCTGATACCAATTGTAACGATCGGGCTCTAACCACTAGAGGAATTGTCCGCTTTGGCCTTAAGCCTCACGGTTTTGTCCCATAGGTGGAATGGAGAACTTCCCAGGAGGTCACCCATCCTAGGATTTCTCACAAGCGAGCACGCTTAACCCTGGAGTTCTTTCAACTCTCCAGGCCATTCCACCAAAAGGCGCCTCTAGTGATTAGTTCTCCCATTTTATATATCATTACTTTTTGAACCCAAGACCATCTCCGTGCTTTGCCGATATGGGATTTACCTAAGGGACCTTTGATATTGTTCGCTCTGGGCCGAAGCCCTCACGGTTTTAAAACGCGTCACTGGGGGTTACGAACTGCCAACTTATAAACCCAGCATCTCTCTCGTGTTTTGCCGATGTGGGATTTGCCTAGGGTGTTACAATCCACCCCCCTTATGGGACTCAGCGTCCTCGCTGAGGTTTGCCCCACCATCACTCAAGGTTGCACGCGGAGTAGCTCTAATACCAAATTGTAACAGCCTGATCCTTCTCCAATTAGCATTGTCCACTTTGGCCCATAGGCCTCACGGATTTGTCCCTTGGGAGATTTCATTCCCAAAAGCGCGCTGACCAGGTGAGGAAGGCTCCCACATATATGGCCCAAATCTTTTCTTCCCATTTCCGATGTGGGACACGAAGCTCACTCCAATGCGTAGCTGCTTGAACAAGCACGTCCCAACCCCATCCCTGGGTCGTGACAAGCCCACCAACTTTCGCTTGGTGCGTCCTCGCACCACACATTGTACTAGAGGGAGACCAGCTCTGATACCACAAATGTAACGGCTTGGCCCACTAGTGATATTGTCTGCTCTGGGCCGAAGCCCTCACGGTTTTAAAACGCGTCATTGGGGGTTACGAACCGCCAACTTATAAACCCAGCATCTCTCCCGTGTTTTGCCGATGTGGGATTTGCCTAGGGTGTTACAAGGACAGATAGATTTAGTCAGAAAAGAGTTTCTAACAAGAAAATCTAATTAATCAAGAACTGGAATTAAAAGAGAATATAATATTCATAGCAAATAGGGTTTGACATAAACCATGACTCTAGCTCGAATTGGGATTTTGTAATAGAGAGATTTTAGTGCATGGTAGCATATGATTAAAGGTTCATTTAAGGTATTCCTTATTACTGATTGGGTGGCCATGGCACGCTATGCTAGGTGTCAACCATGGTCTATGAGATGTCTACAATGATTTAGAGAAATCATTCATGGTAAGAAAGAGTTTTGATGATATTAAGAGTTGATATCATATCTCATTGTCAATTAGTGATGAGCCTAGTGAGTCACATACATACACAAGTTAATCACCAAGTTAAATATGATTTAATTGATTAATTAAAGAGTTTAATTGATTAATTAAATAGGTTTGATTTGTAATAAGATTGCAAAGTCCCTAGCATGACTTGAAATCAAATCTAGGTTATTGGATGTATAATATAAGTTAAATTTATATTTAAAGTATTTAAATATGAATTTAATTATGAGAAATTAATTAATAGAGATTAATTAATTTATATTTGATATAAATTGATTAGAAGAGGAAAAATAATGATTTTGGATTGAGAACTCAAAATTACAAAATAAGGGTAATTTGGTCATTTCACATGGTGACATGGGGCACTATGAGATGGTGACATGTGGCACTATGAGATGGTGACACATGGTATCATATAAGTTTGTCATTTGCCTTTTTATCATGCAAGGTGATCAAAGTCAAGATTAAGTATAGTTTTGATACTTGGCTTAATGTGATTAAGTCAATTAAAAATAAGATATAATGTGGTAGTGACATGTGACAAAGGGTTTAAGTGACTTAATGACCTAATTATAAAAGGGAAAAGAAAGAAGAATAAAATAGAACACTCTCTTGTCTAAAGGTTGCGGCACACCTCTCTCCCCTCTCTTCTTCATCTTTTCTCATCAATTCAAAGAGAATTGCCCAAATTCCTTTGAATTAAAACTACTAGAAATTATGTCTAGTGTCCTATACACACATACAACCTCTCTAAAAGCAAAAACTCAAATTATAATTGGTTGATGGTTGCGTACTCTGCAAGTATACGGGTCGTTCAAGTAGTAAAGAAAAGACATCGTCCCACAGAGAATTGTTATTTGAGTACCAAACTATAAAAGTCACGATTATTTGGACTATCGATAATTTGTGCCAAAAATAAAGTAAGAGGTACAGCAAATTAAATTGGGAAAATAAGGAAATTATAATGAATTAAGCAATTAAAATTCTAAGCACTATACTAATTTACTAAAATTTCAGTACGTGACAAAAGAGTTAATTAATTAATGGTAAAAATTGATTCTAGAGCTGAGGTTCATAAAGTAAATTTCATTGGGATTTGGATAGGCAAAGCAAAGATTAAGGGAAATACAAGTTTGAAGGAAGTTGATTTTGATTTCCTTTAATTTCTCTTTCAAGCAAACTAAAGAGTGTTTAAAGGAAACTAAATCCCATTCTCATGCGATGTTTAATTACCCAAAACCCTTTAAGCATTTAATCAACTTGAAATTCCTCTTAACCCACTAGTTTTTTTCTAACACTAGGTGATTAAGTTCATTATCTTGATTATCTATCATAGATTTTCACCTCTCAGTCTTTCAATCTAAGATTAAGAACAAAACCCAAAGGGTACCAACAATGGGTATGTAAATAAGCACACAAGATAAGAATCAAAGCTTATATATACTAAAATCTGATTAAAACCAGTCCAAATCCACAAATAAAACTTAAATCATTACAACCAACTCTGAAATCTTAAGTATCTACTCACTCATGCTTATATTTACAAGTAGAAAATATGAAATAGAGCAAGAAAACATGAAAATAAAACTAAAAATAAAAGAACGCAGAAGAAGAAGATCCAAATCTCTGAAAATGGAAGCTGGAAAACGTCACTCTGCAGATGTTCTTCCTCCAAAAATGGTGTGATTCCCTCTTCCTCTTTCTTTTGATTTTTCTCTTTCTTTCTCCTTATTGTAAAAATGAGAATATGATCCTTTTATATCCCCTCAAGGGTTGCCCTAATAATAATCTCTAAAGGGATAAGGACAAAAGGTGTAAAAAGTGTGAAAAGAGAAAATTTTTCTATGTCAGCAAATTTGCCAACGCCATCCCACATGCCTCATGTTGATTTCTGCTGTTTTCCACATGCCTCATGTTGATTCAGAGGAGGAACCTTTAGATTCTGCACGACCAGCTACACGGGGCATGTGGGAGTCCCTGAAAGTCTCTGCGTATTTTCTCCAAAATCTCTGTTTACACGACCTGCCACACGAGGCATGTGGAGGCTCATGAAACTTTCGGCGTGTTTTGTTCTGAAGTCTCTGTTTACACAACACAGTGTGAATTTACATGCCTCATGTTGATTTCTGCTGCGTAACTCTTATCTTCACACAACCTTCAACACGGGGCATGTGGAGGTCCTTGAAAGTCTCGGCTGGTCTGCTCCTTTAAGCAAATTTTCTTCACTTTTCACTCTACTTTAAGCTTCCAAATCACTTTGAATTTCTTCTATATGGACCTTTTTGCCTTTAAACCTTATTAAAATCTATCAAAAACATTAAAATTCCAAAAATCAAATATAATGAAACTAAAATTAACTAAAATAAGCATTAAAAGCATAAAATTAGTAAACTAAAAAAAGCAAAATGGATGCAAAACTACCCTAAAATATCTATATAAAATGGGTTTATTAAATTCTCCCAAACTCAAATCTTTGTTTGTCCTCAAGCAAATTAAAAACAATTATATGCAATTGGGGTCCCTTTTTCTTAGATCCATGAAAATCACTTATTCAATCTTTCAAACTTACCTCTAGCCACCAACAAATCATATACCCACCTTCAAGGTGTAAGGAATTCAATTCTCACTAAAGTTATCACTGCTTAGCCTTGGGTCAATTATTCATTCCATCAAACCCAAACCAATCAATTACATAGAGAAATCGTGCTAAAAGAGGCTCTAAAACAATCCATAAACTAAAGCGTCTCAAATGATGATGGAAATAGTTTAAATGGATGAATAATGTGCCAATCCCATAGGCAAACTAACTATTCCAATCTCCACTAATGTAGCAAAACACAATCAAGAGATCAAAAGGACTTTTAATGGTTGTAATGGGGCTAAGGGGTAATAATGTGGCTAACAAAGAAAAGGCAAAAGGGAAGCAAAACATGAGAATAATTAAATTGTTAAAAAGATCAAGATACACTTTTTTTTTTAATTTTTTATTTATTTATTTTTTTTATTTTTATTTTTTAAGAATCAAATGGGAGGAAGAACTTTACAATAATTTACCAATGCTAGCATATAATTTTTGCAACTCTTTTAGGGACTGCATAAATAATATTAAATTTTGCATTGCAATTGTCCCTTTTTAATCCATCCCCAAACTCATTTCTTTATATATTTGGGTGGTAAATAATTTGTTTTTCGCAACATGATATGATTGCTAGCCAATTTTACATTAGTACTTCTCCCATTTAATTATTATACTTTTTCTCCTTTTTTTTTTTTTAAGTATCTATCACTTAAACAAATTATTCTCATAAATGGTAGGTAAGTGTTTAGGTTTATGGCTAGGTAGATTATGGGTACTGAAGAAATAAGTGGTATAAATGAAGGCTCAAATTGGTTTCAAAGGGAAAATTTAAAGTGAGGTTGGTTAAGGTTAAAAATGTGAGTTTAAAATTCGAAGAATGCCTTAATCATTTCTCTTTTCAAGTGAATGCTAAAATTTTACCTCGAAAGGTCTAGAAGGCTTGTTCTAGGATTGGTGAGACACAATTAGTTATTTTTTATTCTAGAGTTTTCTCTAAGCACTCAAAACTCAATGTAATTAATTGGGTGGCCCTTGGCTAAGAAGATATAAATCTAGATAAGAATCTCATAACCTCATACCAATCCAGAACTTTCAATCCATCACACCCATCTAAAGGTAAGCTCAATTGCTTTTCAAAATGATTCTCAATCTTCTAAGAATTAGGTAAAAATTTATTTATTTATATATTTTTTTTTATGTAGGCATGATTCCTAAAATGAATGTAAAAATTAAATAAAAATAAAAATAAAAATAATAAAATAAAAACTATACATAATCTATATGATATCTATATGCAAGTGTATATATTTACATGGTGTAGGTGTATGGTGTATGTGAACTAAGTAACTAAGTATAAATGAAATGCAATTTAAGTAATATAAATGAAAAGGATTAAAAATTTTGCAAAAATTTTGCCCTCCCCTAAACTCAAATTAGACAATGTCCTCATTGGCTTAATCGAATTGGTAGAAATATCAATGAAGTCAATAAATGATAACTTGGAGAGATATAAACTAAGAAAGAGTGAAACAAAGTTACCATGTAGAACGTACATGCCTAGTGGTTAATGATCAGAATATGTACATGAGGCATGTAAATTATAAGTATTGGGACCATGAGGCATGTTGATAAAAAAGCATGAGGCCTGTTGAAGTAAAGGTATATTAGCATGCCCTGTGCCAACTGCCAAGGAACTGATATGGGGTATCAACATGGGGCATGTCATGCTCCATGAAAGTTTCGGTGGGTTTTTTAAAAAAAAAAATTTGAAAATTTGAAGCAATGCAAATAGCTCATTGGAGAGCATGGCCCTTAGTATGAGGCATGTTAAAGGGAAGCAGTGTCAACATGTGGCAGATGAATGTCGAGAAGTTACCTTAGAGGCAGAATTGGCAAGGCTAAGAGAAGAGCAGCTGCTGTATTGTCAATAATTCAGTTATATGACTATTAAAAAGCAATATCAGTAATGCTATTATAATAGCTAATTGAAACTGAAATTAAAGAGAATGATCAATTCAATAGGAATCTGGATAGCAAAGATAATGCAAGTATCTTAACAAAAGAAACCAAAGCAACCAGCAATAATGAACAAGCCAACTTAAGATTCATGAAACAAATAGAATTAAAGAAACAAAAAGTAAACCATTTACAAATAGATAAAACATATAAATGTTCCAATGATCAGGAAATTAACAGTTGAAGAATAAAGCAAACTGACCTATTTGCGCAATTAAAAACTAAAGTTTCAGAAACTAACTGAAATTAACAAAAACAAAATTCTAAAACTAAACAGCTGGTTGGTCTTCTTCATTGGTGGATGGCATGGGCTCATTTGTTGCTGCAGGTACTTGCTCAGTGGATTTTTCAGAAGCAGTATCCAGGTTTTCTACCATAGCCTTCATCTCTTTAAAAATGTCTTGGCCCCGGTTGTACAGCTGGTTAACAGAGGCTGCCAGCTTGTTGTAAATGTCAATCATTTCTTTGTCATGGATTTTCTGCTTTTTTTTTTAATGCAGAAAACTTCTTTTTAATCTTTTTCTCAAGCTTGGCTTGCTTCTGACTAAGAGTATCAACCTTAGCTTCTAAACCCTTTAAAGCAACTAGAATATCAGAATTAGCATAAGAAACAGGCTGTTGTGCTGCACTCATTCTGTCAATTTTTGCTTCCAAATCCTTAAGAAGAACAAGTAAGTCTGATTGTCCAGCATTAGGTGGGTGTGAGCTAGAAGGACCAGCATCAGTATGCTGTCCTATACCCTGTGACTGCTGTTGCTCTGTACCCTCATGTCCCCCATTTACCAACACATAAACATCACCCCTCTTTGCACAAATTTTTATTTGAGTCATAATAATTCTATCTAGAAAAGACTGTCCAACCATAGACACCATAGCATACTGGTCAGGGTTAAACCCAAATGATTTTGCAATTATAGTCACCATCCTTCCAATAACTATACTGTCAGCTGAATGCTTAGAGACCATATGTTCCATATGAGAGCAAAGAAAATAAGCACCATTTATTTTTTTTCTTCTCTTTCATGCGCCATAAAAAGAATAAATCATTCTTTCCTACAACCCCATTATTGTGCCCTCTACCTAGTATAGTGTAAGACATAAATCTTTGCAAGTTTCTCAGAGCAGGGTCTTGAATAGCTGAGGCCTTAGCAGAACTAGGGTTGTAGTATCTCCCATATGGTGCAATGGACTTCCAAAATGTAGGGGGATCGTAGATGGTCCTTTGCCACTCTATCACTTTTTCTCCATCATTACAAAAATCAAATAAAACATTCACTTGAACAGTGTCAAGTTCTCTGTGCTGACCCAAACACCTAAAGGAAATGGTGTCCCTATGGTTACTTTGCATAGGTTGGAAGTCCAATTGCAATGAGCTTAAAAATTCAATTGTCGATTCCCTATAAGCAGGTTCTTGAATCCTAGTAAAATCACTCCAACCTATATTTTCCAAATATTCACTAACAGATTCATAAAGCCCTATCTCCTTGAGGCTGTGTTCATCAATGTACTTGGTGGCTAAAATTTTCTTTTTAGCAAAGGCCTCATAATTTTTCCTCATTTCAAAGTCCCTAAAAGTCCATGGGTAATATGAGTTTACCTGACTTCCAGATGGAGGGATAACTGGAGCAGTTTGAGACACTGTTGGTAAATGATGTGGGGGTGATTGGACCCTAATTGGAGCAGAAGAACCTTGCGGTGAGATAGGATTTTGGGCAGTGGAGCGGGTTCTGGCACTAACGGGTCTTGGGGAATCAACTCTAGGTTATTTTGGTGGAGCAGATGAGGGGAGAACTGATTTCTTTCTTTTTTGCATTTCATATACAGCTGAAGGGGAGTCTTTGGTGTGGTGTCTTGGGTGGCATTATTGAGATTAGGGGTGGGATGATAGGATTGGCGAGGTGGAGAGCTAGGGTTCGTATCGAGAATTTAGGGATTTAGGGACAAAATGGGTGTTTCTGGTTGAGCATTGGGTGGTGTAGGGTTTGGTGTTGGGGTTGAAGAATTACTGTTGGCAGCCATTTTCATGGCTCGCAGCTTGGGTATGTGGGTGGATGGCTGTTTGGTGCGCACCATGGAAGAAATAGTGAAGGCTTAGGTCGTGCGGCTGATGGGATGAAATATGATAAAATGGCTAGGGTAAAGGTTTAAGTGATGTTATACCTAGTGTCTAACATGAGGCATGTTAAGAATAGTGAGGGGTGACATGCCCTGTTTGATTTGGTGTAAGATGAATAACATGAGTCATGTTGGAATAAAAGAGAAAAATGACATGCCCTGTGTGATTTTACATGAAGTGCTACATGAGGCATGTTGGACCCCTTGAAGCTCTTGGCAGGTTTTACATTTTTAGTAGTTTAAAGTGCCCAGAACAGGTTCTGGTGGTGACACTACCCCCAGTATACATCATGTTGAACCTAGTGTTAAATGACCTGATGAAAATCCCAGAAATGTGACCCAAAACACACTAAAACCAAACCCAAAATACAATTTGCATAGAAATTTCACTCAAAATTCAATTGGAATCCAATTAATCGCTAAGAACAATTAAAATCTATCAATCCACCAAACACAAACTAAAACATTATTCAAGTAATATTCACATTACCAATCACACCACAAGTAATAACACCCAAATTGAACCCCAAACTCATCATTAAAAATTCATGAACAAGGAATAAAATTATGCTGCAGACACTGTTCACATAAGTAAATTTTTGTAGAATTGTATTATGAAATTTCACAAAATATACAATGGCAAATATGTCAATTTCAGTGCACTATATCAAAATTAATTACCCAAAAAGTAAAATCAAAAGCATATTGCTATTGATTACCATGAAAGTTCCTATATTTCTCACTAATTTCCTCAAATTGCTGCAACTAAAATGGCCTTTCATTCCACCATGTTGCTGCAATCAGACAAACAGCTTAAATTAATTCAAATTTGACTCTGTTAAAAACAATATGCATCATGGAAGACAAATTTAAGGTTCAGCAACTTCCTAGACATTAATTCTTTCAATTCAGTATACTCATTTGCTTGAAAATCACCACTCACCTGCAGAAAGAAATTTTAATGTCAAATTTGAGTTCAATGGGATATAAGATGAAACAAAATAAAAGAAAAATTAAGTATAAGGAAAAATTTTTGGGGTGCCTCCCAAAAAGCACTAATTTTAGGTTATTAGCTTGACCCTCTCTAATTCAGTGAATTGGTGGATCATCAAGGAAACAACTTGTTCCCTTCTCAATGGGCTGGCCTGTGATATAAATCTTGAGCCTTTGACCATTAACTTTAAAAAGACCAGAATTTTCACTCCAAATATCCACAGCTCCATGTGGGTAAACTTTGACAACCTTGAAAGGACCAGACCATCTTGATTTCAATTTTTCAGGAAAGAGTCTAAGTCTAGAATTATACAATAAAACCAGATCACCCTCTTTAAACTCCTTTCTTTTTAATATACTTATCATACCAAAATCTAGTCCTATCCTTAAAAATCCTAGCATTCTCATATGCATCCAACCTTATCTCTTCAAGTTCATTTAATTGAAGTAACCTTTTCTCTCCAGCACTGTTTAAGTCAAAATTCAAAGTTCGGATTGCCCAATATGCTTTGTGCTCCAACTCAACTGGCAAATGACATGATTTCCCATAGACTAGCTTAAAAGGTGTAATTCCAATGGGTGTCTTGTAAGCTGTCCTGTACGCCCATAATGCATCATCTAGCCTTAATGACCAATCCTTCTTTGAATAATTAATAGTTTTTTTCCAGAATTCTCTTCAATTCCCTATTAGATATTTCAACTTACCCACTAGTCTGAGGGTGATAAGGTGTAGCTACCTTATGAGTAACCCCATATTTCTTCAAACCCACTACTACCCTTGCATCATTTGTAGGGGAAACAATGGCCTCAACCCATTTAGACACATAATCCACACCTACCAAAATGTACTTATTCCCAAAAGATGATGGGAATGGTCCCATGAAATCTATGCCCCAAACATCAAATAACTCAATCTCCAAAATTCCTTGTTGCGGCATTTCATTTTTCCTTGAAATATTCCCCACTCTTTGACATCTGTCACATCTCAAAATAAATTCTCTCACAATTTTAAACATGTGTGGCCAATAAAATCCAACTTAAAGTATTTTACCCACTGTTTTATCCACACTAAAATGAACTCCATAGTCAGAAGAATGACAATGCTCTAGAATGTTTCCTATTTCCTCTTCAGGCACGCACCTTCTAACTAGGCCATCATTACATCTCTTGAATAACAATGGATCCTCCCATGTATAAAATTTCACATCATGCAAAAATTTCTTTTTCTGTTGATAGCTCAAATCTGGTGGGAGAACTCCACAAGACAGGTAATTGACAAAATCTGCAAACCACGGCAATGCAGCAACAACGACTAGCAATTGCTCATTCGAGAAAAAGTCATCAATTGGCAATTCCTCTTCATTTTCGTCCTTACTTTCATACTTAATCCTTGATAGATGGTCCGCCACAACATTTTCAGCTCCCTTTTTGTCTTTAATTTGTAAGTCAAACTCCTGTAGCAATAGAACCCATCTTATCAGTCTTGGTTTTGCTTCTTTTTTATGGCTGCGTGGTCTGTATAGACAATCACTTTTAATCCAACCAAAGATGATCTAAACTTTTTCACAACAAACACCACAGCTAAAAATTCTTTCTCAGTGGTGGCATAATTTACTTGAGCATCATCTAGAGTTTTACTGGCATAATAAATTGCATAAGACCTCTTCTCTTTTTTCTGACCAAGCACAGCTCCCACGGCAAAGTCACTAGCATCACACATAATCTCAAATGGCAATGACCAATCCAGAGGTTGCATAATAGGGGCTGTTGTTAGAGCTTCCTTCAACCTATTAAAAGAATCAAAACAAGCGTGGTCAAAATTAAAAGGAACATCATGATTTAACAAATTTGTAAGAGGTTTAGCAATTTTTGAAAAATCCTTTATAAATCGCCGGTAGAACCCAGCATGCCCAAGAAAACTTCTAATTCCTTTCACTGAAGTTGGTGGAGGCATCTTCTCAATCACTTCTACTTTGGCCTTGTCCACTTCAATTTCTCTATGTGATACCAAATATCCAAGCACAATGCGTTCTTGCACCATAAAATGACATTTCCCCCAATTTAGCACCAAATCTATTTCTTCACATCTTTTAAGCACTTTAGAGAGGTTAGATAGACAGTTATCAAAAGAAAAACCATATACAGAAAAATCGTCCATGAAAACTTCCATAATTTCCTCAATAAAATCAGAGAAAATGGCCATCATACACCGCTGAAAAGTAGCTGGTGCATTACATAAGCCAAAGGCATCCTTCTATATGCAAATGTGTCATATGGACATGTGAATGTGGCTTTCTCTTGATCACTAGGATGTATTGGGATTTGGAAAAAACCAGAATACCCATCCAAATAACAAAAATATGAATGTTTTGCTAACCTCTCTAACATTTGATCAATAAAAGGCAAGGGAAAATGGTCTTTCCTAGTGGCACTATTAAGCTTCCTGTAATCTATACACATCCTCCACCCTGTGACAATTCTAGTAGGTATCAACTCATTATTTTCATTTTTCACAACGGTCACACCTCCTTTCTTAGGAACCACATGAACTGGGCTAACCCAACTACTATCAGAAATAGGATAAATGATCCCAGCTTCAAGCAGTTTCAAGACTTCTTTCTTCACCACCTCTTTCATATTAGGATTTAACCTTCTTTGATGTTCTATGGTAGCTTTAAAATTATCCTCTAAAAGAATCCTATGCATGCACAAGGTGGGGTTTATACCTTTTATGTCATCAATGGTGTAACCAATGACTTTCCTATGTGCTCTTAACTCTCTCAGCAATTTTTCAACTTGTACATCACTCAAATTTGCATTAATAATGACAGGATAAGTTGAATTAGGTCCAAGAAAAGCATACCTTAATGTAGATGGAAGCGATTTGAGGTCTACCTGTGGTGCGTCCTTCTCATTTAGCAAAGATGGTTGTGCAACTTCATAATTTAATTCTTCAACTTGCAAAACTTGATCTCCTACAACTTCTTGAGTAGCTTTCATGATTTGAGCAAAAGCTGCAACTTCAGGATTTTCATCCTTTGTTGTTCTACTATGTACCAAACAATTCTCCAAAGGGTGCTCAGGATATCTTTCCTTAAATTCTGCTTCCACAATCTCATCAATAACATCCACCCTTAAATAAGGATCAACTCCATGATGTTTCTTTAAAGTCTGATTCAAATTAAATTCCACCTCTTCTCCAACTTTTAATGTCAATCAGCCATTCTTTACATCAATTATAGCCCCTGTTGTGGCTAAAAATGGCCTTCCCAAGATGATAGGTATGTGAATATCCTCTTCCATTTCAAGAACCACAAAATCCACAAAAATAAAAAATTTTCCAACCTTCAATGGCACATTCTCCAAAATTCCCACTGGATATTTGATACATCTATCAGCTAGTTGCAAAGAAATGGTGGTGGGCTTCAAATCTCCTACCTTTAGCTTTTCACAAATGGAGAGTGGCATCAAGCTTACACTAGCTCCAAGATCACATAATGCCTTTTCAATACTAGTATCCCCAATGTGACAAGGAATAGAGAAACTCCCTGGATCCTTCAATTTTGGTGGAAGTTTATTTTGTAAGAGAGCACTACACTCCTCTGTTAATGCCACGGTTTCATAATCTTCTAATCTCCTCTTGTTTGACAAAATTTCTTTCAGGAATTTAGCATATGAGGGCATTTGAGAAATTGCATCTGTAAATGGAATGTTGATGTATAACTTCTTCAAAACTTCAAAAAATTTCCCAAACTGCTTATCTAGCTTTGCTTTCTGAAACCTCTGAGGATATGGAAATGGTGGCCTGTATGGTGGTGGAGGCACATACTTTTCCTCTTCTTCTTTTTCAATTTCCTTCTTCTTGTTTGCTTCTTCATTAACTTCATCATGATTCAGAATAGATTCATTTTTATCTTCATCTTCTTTCTTCTTTTCCTCCTCTACCTTATCTTTCTCTTTTTCTCCCAAAATTTTTCCACTCTTTAGGATCACTGCCTTGCAATGTTCTTTAGGATTCTCTGGTTGACTTGGAAGTTTTTCTTGTGCTTTGCTGGAAGAGCTTGCTTGTTGAGCTATTTGGTTTTCCAACATCCTGTTATGAGTGGCAAGCTGGTCTATCCTTGAAGTTAATTATTGAATCATTTCTCCTTGTTTCTATTGAGCAGTTAAGAAATTCTCCATCATAGACTTAAAAATTAAATCTTGGTCTAAAGATTGAATTGGTGGTTGTGGAATAGGTGCATTTTGATTCCTTTGTGGTGGAAATCCAGGTGGTACTCTGTTGTTGCTGAAAATTTTACTGTTGTTGCTGAAAATTAGGAGGTTGTTGATAATTTTGTTGCTGCCCTTTTCGACCTCCCCAAGAAAAGTTAGGGTGGTTCCTCCATGTTGGATTATATGTAGCAGAAAAAGGATTACCAACTAGTTTCTGATTGTAATTCCCAACAAAATCAACTTGCTCATTTCCAAACTCTTGCCCATGGGGAGGAAAATCATTGATACAATGCATATTTCCCGTACCAACATCTTCTGTATGACTAGATCCTCCAATTGATGAGTCAACCTTCATGCTTAACTTATCCATTTTCTCGTCAAAGCATCAAATTTGGCATTGAACATACTCATGGCATCTAATTCATATACACCAGCTGGTGACTTTTTCATATCATTTCTTTCACAGCTCCATTGATAATTATTGTAATCAATTTTATCCAATGCTGAATAGGCTTCATCTTCTGACTTCTCCATAAGATCACCTCCTGAAGATGCATCAATTATACTTCTAATTGCTGGAGAAACACCATTGTAGAAATGTTAAACCAGCATCCATCTAGGGATTCCATGATGTGGACATCTCCTCTGAAGATCCTTATATCTCTCCCAAGCTTCATAGAGACTCTCATTATCCCTTGGTCTGAAAGAAGTTAATTCATTTCTCAATTTTGCAGTCTTGCTAGGAGGAAAGTATTGAGCCAAGAAAGCTTGTGACAACTCATCCCAAGTAGTTATTGAACCCGAAGGTAATGAATGCAACCACTCCCTAGCACGATCCTTTAAAGAAAAAGGAAATAATCTCAGTCGGATGGCATCATCTGACACTCCATTTATCTTCAGCATGTCGCTAATTTCAAGAAAATGTGCAAGGTGCACATGTGGACTCTCAGTAGGACCTCCCCCAAAATGTGATTGTTAAACCATTTGACAAAGTGAGGGCTTCAACTCAAAGTTTTTTGCTTCCACTCTAGGCCTTGTAATACTTGGTCTAAAATCTCCAAAATTAGGAAAAGCATGATCCTTAATTGATCGGTTGTTGTTTGTTATAGCTTCTATCACTTGTTGCTCTTAATGTTGCTCTTGCTGTCTTTGAATTCTGAGTTCAGTTTTTCTTCTTTTTGACTCTGCTCTTAAAGCTTTAGCTATCTTTTCAATCTCAGGATCAAAAATTAAATCAATTTCTACACTTTTTATTCTTCTCATATAAAAGATATGTACCTGAAAAACCAAAATAAGAAAATCTCAAAGTAAAATGATAAAGAAGAGAAATTAAAATAAAAAATAATATTCCCAAATTAACCAAACAATCAATCGTCTAATATCAAACAAAACAATTCCCCGACAACGGTGCCAAAAACTTGGTTGCGTACTCCACAAGTATACGGGTTGTTCAAGTAGTAAAGAAAAGATATTGTCCCACAGAGAATTGTTGTTTGGGTACCAAACTATAAAAGTCATGATTATTTGGGCTATCAATAATTTGTGACAAAAATAGAGTAAGAGGTGCAGCAAATTAAATTGGGAAAATAAGGAAATTATAATGAATTAAGCAATTAAAATTCTAAGCACTATACTAATTTTCTAAAATTTCAGCAAATGACAAAAGATTTAATTAATTAATGATAAAAATTGATCCCAGAGTTGAGGTTCATGAAGTAAATTTAATTGGGATTTGGATAGACAAAGCCAAGATTAAGGGAAATACAAGTTTGAAGGAAGTTGATTTTGATTTCCTTTAATTTCTCTTTCAAGCAAACTAAAGAGTGTTTTAAAGGAAACTAAACCCCATTCTCATGTGATATTTAATTACCCAAAACCCTTTAAGCATTTTAATCAACTTGAAATTCCTCTTAACCCACTAGTTTATTTCTAACACTAGGTGATTAAGTTCATTATCTTGATTATCTATCATAGATTTTCACCTCTCGGTCCTTCAATCTAAGATTAAGAACAAAACCCAAAGGGTACCAACAATGGGTATGTAAATAAGCACACAAGATAAGAATCAAAGCTTATATATACTAAAATCTGATTAAAACCAATCCAAATCCACAAATAAAACTTAAATCATTACACCCAACTCTGAAATCTTAAGTATCTACTCACTCATGCTTATATTTACAAGTAGAAAATATGAAATAGAGTAAGAAAACATGAAAATAAAACTAAAAATAAAAGAACCCAGAAGAAGAAGATCCAAATCTCTGAAAATGGAAGCTGGAAAATGGAACTCTGCAAGTGTTCTTCCTCCAAAAATGGCGTGATTCCCTCTTCCTCTCTCTTTTGATTTTTCTCTCTCTTTCTCCTTATGGTAAAAATGAGAATATGATGCTTTTATATCCCCTCAAGGGTTGCCCTAAAACTAGTTTCTAAAGGGAAAAGGACAAAAGGTGTAAAAGGTGTGAAAAGAGAAAATTTTTTCATGTCAGCAAATCTGCCAGCGCCATCCCACATGCTTCATGTTGATTTCTGTTGTTTTCCACATGCCTCATGTTGATTCAGAGGAGGAGCCTTTAGATTTTGTACGACCAGCTACACGGGGCATGTGGGAGTCCTTGAAAGTCTCGGCGTGTTTTCTCTAAAATCTCTATTTACACGACCTGCCACACGAGGCATGTGGAGGCCCATGAAACTTTCGGCGTGTTTTGTTCCGAAGTCTCTGTTTACATGACCCAGTGTGAATTTATGTGCCTCATATTGATTTCTGCTGGGTAACTCTTATCTTCACACTACCTTTAACACGGGGCATGTGGAGGTCCTTGAAAGTCTCAGCTGGTCTTCTCCTTTAAGCAAATTTTCTTCACTTGTCACTCTATTTTAAGCTTCAAAATCACTTTGAATTTCTTCTATATGGACCTTTTTGCCTTTAAACCTTATTAAAACCTATCAAAAACATTAAAATTTCGAAAATCAAATATAATGAAACTAAAATTAACAAATTAACTAAAATAAGCATTAAATGTATAAAATTACTAAACTAAAAAGGCAAAATGGATGCAAAACTACCCTAAAATATCTATATGAATTGGGTTTATCAGTTGACAAGGCTTGAGAAGCTGATTTGGGGGCTGCCCATCGGTGATCTTGGTGTGGACAAGCTAGAGGGACAACACTTGGGGTCCTAAGTGCTTCCTAAAGGTGCCAATTGCATTCATAGTGCATCAAAGAGGTTAGTGCTCAAACTCTTCTTTTAAACTAGGGTTTAATTGAATTAATTTGTTAATTCACAATCTTGAATGCCAAACATAGATCCTAATACATATTAAAAGTGTTTTAATATGTAATTCAACATTGAAATTAATTAGGCATATAAGAGATGTGGCATGATACATGTAACCCTAGAAGAAAAATTTTAAATTCAATGCTCCAATGAACTAATCACTATGCTTCCGCTCCTTCACCTATGCTCTAGGAAGGAGATGAAAACCATCCCCTACCCGAAAAGGGAAGGGATGGCACTAAACAACTGAGAAAATGAAGATCTGATATCCTTAAGAAAACCCAACCTTTGAAAGGAAAATCTCACTCTAAATAAGTTAGAGAGAGGATAGTCTCTATATAAGTGGATTTGACTGATATATTATAAGTCAAACAATAGAGAGACGAATGTAGAATCGCCTGTAGCGCCTAGGTATTAGCAGCCAAAAGACACCAATCATAGAAGCAAAGCAAAGGAAAACTGGCCACTAGAAAGCAAGCAAGCTATCGTAGCCCAATCGAGCAAAGAAGATCCCTTAATAACAACCATCATCTCGGCCATCTACAAGGTCAAAAAGGAAACTAAGTTCAAGACTCTTCAAGGAGGCGACAAAGCTCATTTGGCAATCTCAATTGGCAATCTCAATCGCTTGTAGCCATTTGAGGGATCGAAGGCCAAACAAGGTGTCCTTGTATAATGAATAGTACTCACTAATTCCACTTAGTGTAAAATTGTTTAATAATAGATTTTGTCTAGAGTTAAAAATCTCCTTTTTACATGGAAATTAGTTCCAAACAAGGAAACTAAATCAATTTAGTATTATATTTTAAATATAGAATGCAATTAATTATTCTTAAATTTAATAATAAATAGTGTCATTTTCACTTAAGCATTAAATGAAGTAATTGCTCTGTGTTAATAATGTGCCAATAATATTTCTTATTGCAGTTATTGATTAACCTTGATTTATAATTTCTTGAAAACAATGACGAAAAATTTATAAAAAAATCTTTTGGATAAATTATTATTATTATTATTATTTTTTGAGTTATGTAAAAATTAATACATATGTAAGCGTGAAACTAGGTAGAGGCTTGGGGGCAAGAGTTTTTAAAATTAAAATTTTACTCATTAATTTTAATTTTTTTTTTGAAATTATTATTTATCCCTTAAAAATTTTCAAAATTAAAAATTTTCTTATAATTTTTTTAAAAGATTATTGTTTGTCCTTCAATATTTTTATTTATATTTTGAAAAATCATTGATTTAGTTATATTGCAAAAGCATGCAATACCATGAAACTAGCGAATGTTGTGAATGAATAATGCCTTGAATTAATTGTTTTCTTATTGTGAATGAAATTTAATAATAAAAAAAAAATCATTTAGCATATATAAGCATGAAACTAATTAAGTTGCATATATAGATATTATTTTTAGAATAAAAACTTTTATAAAATAGGATTTTGCTAGAATTACTTCTTAAAATAAGATTTTTAGTTTATCTTATTATATTCTAAACGAAAATTTATAATATGCAACAAAAACACCCAAAAGAGAATTAAAAAAACTTTTTAATATATAATTATCACTTTAAAAATGTAAAATAACATCATCTAAGATGAAAAAGAAATCAACATTTCATCAAGACATGCAATAATATTGTTGGAGACATAAAAATATCAAGCAGTAATATAATAATCTTTCATTAAAATTGGAATTGAGAATAAAATCACCTTGCATTAAAAATTGCCATTATCATACTTGATGATATAAAGACTTTATAGGGATAATAAAATCATTACCATGCGACTAACGTTACTTAGAGAATTAAAAATTAAGACTCATATTAGTATAATTTTAATTATAGAATTTATTATTACTGATTGAGATTTCACTTCTCAATAAAAATTATCATTTTCTGAAAATTTAAATTAAACTTTTATAAAATCTCAATTACTCAACTCGAATTGAACTGTGGAGAGTATTTAAATATGATAGATCATGCATATTTCTATAAATATGGAAGTATATGTTACATAGTAATATAAAATGTTAATTTGGATTAGTTTTAGGTATTTAAAAAAATTAATTAATGGTTTATTAAAAATGAATTTTGAAAACCAACAGGTGCTTAGTATGAGTGGTTCGACACTCTTATTATTTAAGCGGGGCAAGTGTTTTATTTTCGTGGATGGAGAAAATACCCATTGAGAGCGCTTTACCCATTAGTCCTGATCATTGGACTAGATAAATACATATGGAATATAAAAATAAAAATAATAAAAAAAAAGAAATGAGTTTTAAAAATAGGACCTTGTATTCCTAAAAAAAAAAAAGAAAAAGATTATTGTGCCTTAACTTAATGCTATGGAATCATTTCTAAGCTGTAAAGTCCCGAATTCAATAGAAGTTAATTGTATGAAAAGAAAGTAAAAAAGTTTTCATTGATGCCATTCATGAGCAAAGCAACGGATGTTATTCTATATATTTGATAATTGTATCATTATAAGTAATACATGAACATAACAATAAGTTAATTACTCGATTAATTATGATTAGCATGTCGAGGTGGAATACTTTGTTCATGACTGAAGAAATTATCAGGGTCAACTCTGGCTTTCACCTCTGTCAACCTGAAGAAGTTGTTCTTAAAATACTTGAGCCCATAAACTTTAGCTGTCTTAAAGTCTGTATGGTTGCTTGCATTGCTACCAATATCAAGATCTCTATAGTTGAGAAAAGCCTCTCTTGGTTCCTTGGTCATGTATGGAGCCGTTGCATCATACATTTCTCTTAACAAATTTACCTGCTTTTCTGTATCAATCCCATCTTTTTCTTCCCAATTCGTAGAATATTGAATCAAGAACCTGTATCCAGCTCTATGAGGGAATGGGCTGCTAGTTTCTGCAAGTTCACTCATTCTTCCTCCGTAAGGGTTAAATTGCATGAACATCCGCCCCACTTTAAGCATCGACTTCCAAATTGCCTCTAGACCAGACTTTGGAATCACATCTTTTACATAATCAGACTTAGCTTTGGAAAGGAATAGTGTTGTGTTAGGTCTCTGGAGCAGAACATCAATCGGTGTTCCTTTGGGAAACTCTGCCCAGAAAAGAGTTGATTTTATCCAGCTTACTTCTTCGCAATCCTTTCGCTGCAAACCCAGCTCAGGAAAGCTCTTATTTATCAATGGAAGAAGTCTGTCAGTTTTTCCAAGAAACATGCCAATGAAAAGTACTTGAATCGTCTTGTCACCCTTGCGTGTACCGTTCGCAATTGTTGGCATTGCTCTTATGAAAAGATCATTATCTAGCTCAGGAGCAACTTCCTGCCACCGATAAACGATGTCAGTTGCACCTTGTTCTAAGGTCCTGCCCACCCTGAACACGGTTACTTTTTCAGGAATTCTAACCAATTTGATCCTCCAAGAAAGAATAACCCCAAAGCTTGCTCCGCCACCACCTCTAAGTGCCCAAAATAGATCTTCTCCCATGGTTCGTCTGTCGAGAATTCTACCATTGGCATCAACTATTCGTGCATCATCGATATTGTCCAGAGAGAGACCAAATTTTCTCATCAAGTTCCCATATCCTCCTCCACTAAAGTGACCTCCAGTGCCTAGAGTAGGGCAGATCCCAGCAGGAAAAGCATGGATGCTGCTTTGGTTGGCAATCTGGTAGTAAAGTTCACCAAGGTTTGCTCCTGCTTCAACCCATGCAGCTTCCTGGTAAGGCTGAACAACAATTTTGCGAAAATTGAACATGTCAAGGATGATAAATGGCACTTTTGATGTGTAGGAAAGACCCTCGAAATCATGGCCACCACTCCGAATCCTGATCTGCAAGCCATGAGACTTGGCACAAATAACAGTTGCTTGGACATGGGATTCATGTGCGGCGGCTATAATAGCAAGAGGTTTTGGGGTTGTAGGGGTCAGAAATCTCAGGTTTTTCACATAGGCTTCTAGGGTGGACTGAAAAAAGGGATCCGAAGGCTTATGTATGGCTTTAGCTATTGGGTTAGAGGAGTTAACATGAGTAGGAAGGCATTGGAGAAAGCTTTCCAAGGTTGAATCATTGCAAGCTGCTAAAGAAACTGAAATAATAAAAATGATAAAACATATTGAAACCTTCATTTTTGAGGGTGATGATTATTTTCTTCCTGCTTAAACTTCATCTTTTAACTTGTATTTGTAGGCAAGGAGCAACCGAAATCTGCTATGCTGAGTTGGTGATATTTAATTGTATGATATGGCATTTATGATATTGGCTGCCTGTTGGATTCTTCTCGGGACCAGCCGCTTGTTTTGTTTCTTTACTGCCATTATAGGAATATAGTACACGGAGACTCTCTACGTGAAATGATAAATAAGCGGTTAATATATATATATATAGTAATTGTATTTATATATATTTACTTACATTCTATTGTTTTATTTCATGTAATATGCTAACACGGCATGTTATATCCATGCTAAGTCAATAGGATATTCTATTATTATGCCATTCTATATATAGTAATTGTATTTATATATATTTACTTACATTCTATTGTTTTATTTCATGTAATATGCTAACACGGCATGTTATATCCATGCTAAGTCAATAGGATATTCTATTATTATGCCATTCTATATTCTATTATTATGCCATTCTATATATAGTAATTGTATTTATATATATTTACTTACATTCTATTGTTTTATTTCATGTAATATGCTAACACGGCATGTTATATCCATGCTAAGTCAATAGGATATTCTATTATTATGCCATTCTATATCATTTCGATAGGATATTTTATTGTTATTCTTTTCACTTAGCATGCTATATCTGAGGTTGGGTGTATTTGAATAAATTACTGACTAAATTTTTATTGAATAAGTGCTAAATTTTTCCTATTTTATAATAATAAAAATTTTACTTATAAGAAAGAAAAAAACAGATTACAGGGAATTTATGATAGTATTTTTCTTGATATGTTTCTTGGATTCATGCCTAGAATGTACAATACCCTGTCATTAATATAGTAATCAAGCATACTATCGTCCTGTTTGAATTAAGGGATATCAGGGGAAGATTAACAAATTAATTTTCGGATAATTAAGCTATAATACCGAAAAATTAAAAAGAAAATTATTTTTTATTTAGCAGGATGTGGCTTTTAGACATTTTATTTATGGAAATAACAGTACAGTATCACCTTTTTGAGAAAGTAAATTTAAGAAAATAAAATGATTTTAGGGATCTGATATTATATTTTTTAATTATAAATGAAAGAAAACATAAATAAAAATATTTTTAGAACTTGAAATTATTGTATTTGGTTATTTTTAGAGCATTCTCTCAAGCTTGTACTTAAATATTAATCATTTCATGTTGTCGACTGGTAGAATATATCTAATGGAATATATCTTAAAAATTGAACGAAAAATTAATTCGTTGAAATAATTAAATCACATAATATATTAAATCTTAAATTTTTAATTCTTTTTCACTTTCACTAATTAATGAGATTAGAATTGGATGAATTTCAATAGTTGTTCATGAATTTTAATGGTTATAATAGAGTTATCCTGAACTTAAAAATACAATAAAAAATTTTTTGATTTTTAAAATTTTACATAATTTTTTTACTCTAATAGACAGTTAATACAATTTAGAGCAATGGTGACATGACAATTTTCTATGCTCTATGTGATAGTAACAAATTAATTATGATTTTCTTTACAAATCAACCATGAAAAAATTTTAACCATACAAAATAATGAAAGATTAGATGTATAGCAGCTAATTAAAAGTACTTTACTTTTAAAAAAATAACAATAGTTTAACATGTTATTATCACTCTAAATTATCCATATCAACTTATTATTTATAAATCAACAATTAAGAATTAAAAATATTTTATGCGTAAAATTTTAAAATTTAAAAAGTTTTATATTATATTTTTAAATTTAAAAATATCTTGATTTTAATCTCTAAAATTTAGGATAACTTATCTTATTGAAATTTGAAAACCTTGCTCGTGATAAGAATGATTGAATTTTATGAGCGGTTGACACACACACCCTAATACGTATTAACCAATAGTTGAATTTGACAATTTTGATCACTGAAATGGCAGATTGGTATAGAATTATCAACGATGATGTACGTGACGTTTATTTTTGTTGGAAAACTCAAAAATTGGTGCTTCCATTCCATCTATTGACATTTACAATCCCACCTTTTCAAACTTAATTTCCTTTGTTTTAAAACACCCACTGTGGGAGGCCAGAAATTCCTATATCAACAAAGTTCACATTATGCGGAGAAGATTCATAAATTTTAAATAATATCTAAATTGTTAAGTATTTATTTCTAAAAATAAAATGTTAAAAAATTTAAAAATTTGAGATTGTTGACCCCACAAGCTCAAAGGAGCATAGATTTTGATGATACCAAAACTCAACTAGAATCAAACTAACATTGTTTTAAGTGTTGTGTATCTTAAAGAAAAAGGACACAAGGATTTTATGATGGATTCGTGCTTTTGAAGAAAGGATGACAATCTAAGGATAACACAGGACGAATCAAAGGAGATAAAAGAAGAAAAGACTACCTTCCAAGGCTACATTGAAAATCAGAATTGAAGGTACACATAGTATAGAAGTTAAGTTTTATTGATAGGATTACTTGTGAAAAGAATTGAGGAGTAAAAGTCAATGATGCTTATTTTCAATCCCTCAAAAGATTTTCTTTTAATCATTACTGGCCTAAAAAGTATTTGACTATGATTTGGTGTGAAGCTTTATAGCTTTGAAAGTTATGCAGAAAAGTTTTCCTGGTATGCTAACTGGTTTGCTACTTATTTTAGTATGCTAACTGGTTTGCTATTTTCTCAAGTATGCTAACTGTCTCAACTCTGCACAACATCGCAGAAAACGACAAAATAACGGCTATTTTCTTGAAATTCGTATCTGTAACGTTCAAATGAGTTCTGCAACGGTAAAAAATGTTCCAAAGCTATAAATACACCTTCCTTTGGCCATTTTGCACTTAATGAAAGTCCCTCTACTGTTCAAAATCATAAAAGCTTTCATTCAAAGTGCTCAAAGTGTTTTATTGCTCATCATTGGCTTATTTACTCAACTCTTCTTTATAGATTCTGTTGTATTGAGTGAGAGTGAGTTTTAAACACATTATTATCATTTATGAGAGGTCATTCAAGCACCTATTGAAGCTTGGTTGTGATAAGTGTTTGGGATAACACTTGGTTGAAGTGTGAAGCTACTTGTAAAAGCTTTGGTGAGAAGATTTGTAAAGGGCTTTTGTCTCTTGCCTTTAAAAGAGAAGAATAGTGAAGTGAAGACTCAAAGTGGGATCTTTGAGAGAGTGGATGTAGGCTAGTTGAAGCCGAACCACTATAAAAATTTCAGTGTTCATTTTCTCAACCCTTGCTCTTTACATTTATGCAATTTAGCTTTATGATTGATATGCTTTTGCTGATATGAAAGTTGATATCATTTGCTGTTAATCTTGCTGCAATCTGAGAAAATCAGTTTACTGCTAAATCTGTTGATATCTGGTTTAATCTGCTTACTAGTTAATCTGCTGTCAGTTAGAATATTTGGTATACTGCTCTGGTTGCTGTGTTAAAAACGTGTTCAGAATACTGATAACTCTGCTGAGTGCTGATATAATTTGTTAGATCAGTATACTGATTGCTTATAGCCTAAATTAGAATCAACTTGTTAATAGAGCTGTATTGTTCATATTTCACATTAGTCAATTGAGTTGAACCTAGCTGCAATTTTTAAAGGTTTTGAGCAAGAACCGAAAATTGTTTTTGAAGTCCAATTCACCCCCCTCTTGGACATATTTTGGGACATCAATTTGGTATCGAGCTTGTCTCTCTTGCTTGAGGATTAAACCCTTAGAGTGATCCACACACATGGCTAGTTCATCTAGAAATTCTGTGGTATACTGCCCCTTAGTGAAGGTTATTCCATCACTAGACCATCACTGTTTAATGGCACAAATTACTCCTTTTGGAAAACTAGAATGAGAAACTTTATACAATCTGTTGACATTGATGCTTGGAGAATAATTAAAGATGGTCCTTATATTCCTTATAAAACCAGTGAAGGAACTGTACAAATTCCTAAAGCTGAAGTTGAATTTGATGATAATGATTGGAAGAAAATTTCTACAAATGCCAAGGCTATTAACATTCTTCATTGTGCTCTTAATATTAATGAGTATAATCATATTTCAGGATGTCAAACTGCAAAAGAAATATGGGACAAACTAGAAGTCACATATGAAGGAACTGATGTGGTAAAAGAGTCAAAGGCAAACCTCCTCATCCGTGATTATGAGTTGTTTGAGATGAAACACAGTGAAACTATTCTTTGAAATGAGTACCAGATTTACAGATCTTGTCAATCTACTTAAAGCTCTTGGAAAGAGATTTGAGGAACAAGAACTTGTAAAGAAAATTCTGAGGTCTCTTCCAAAGACGTGGGAAGCAAAGACTAATGTTATTCGAGACACCAAGGATTTTAGAAAATACACCTATGATGAGCTAATTGGTTCTCTCATTGCACATGAGATGATTTATAAGAAAAATGAGAATGAAGGTGATCAAAAGAAAAAGAAAGGCATAGCTTTCATATCCGAAAAGGTAGATGAGAAAAAGAAAAATGTTGCTTTTAAAGCTTGTTCAAGTGACGATTCAAGTGCTTCAAGTGATGATGATGAAGATATGGCTATGATAGTCAAAAGATTCAAAAGAGCATTTAGAAAAGGTGGAAGCAAATACAAGAAGTTCACAAAGAAATATGCTCCAAAGGCTCCAAATCATCCAAGTGAAATAGTTTGTTATGAGTGTAACAAACCAGGCCACATTAAGCCAAAGTGTCCTACATTGAAGAAGAAAAACAAGTTTAGAAAGGACAAAAGCAAAAAGGCAATGGCGGCAACATGGAGTGATAGTGACTCTTCATCAAATGATGAAACAAGTGACAAAGAGGCTGCAAACACTTGTATGATGGCAATTGAAGAAAAAGGTGAAAGCTCACACATCGAAGATAGTGAAAATGAGGTAAATCTTGAACTTTCTAATGTTAATGAATTAGAACTTGCATTTGTGAAGACATATGATAAATATAGAACTTTTAAAAAGAAATGCAAAATTTTAGTTCATGAAAATTGTGCTTTAAGATCAGAAAATATTTCCTTAAGTATGGTTTCAAAGGAAAATGAATTTTACAAATCTCAAATGAAATTATTTAAGGAAGTTAATAATGAGCTTCAAAGATCAAAAGAAGTGTGTGAACAACTTCTTGAGAAAAACATAATTCTTGAGGCAAAAGTTGAATCTTTGACAAGAGATTTAACTAAATTTACAAAAGGAAAAGAAATACTTGATATACTTCTTGGGAATCAAAGATCCACAAATGAAAAATATGGAATTGGTTATGATGGATTTATGAAGTATGGAAAATACAAACAATTTTTTGTTAAAGCTACATCCTTTTCTCAACCAAGTATTATATGCTTTTATTGTAATCATAATAGTCATATGATTAATGCTTGTCCTATTAGGAAAGGAACCTTTAAGGCAAAGAAGGTATGGGTGCTTAAAGGAACTTTACCTAATGTTACTAACACTCAAGGACCCAAAGTTGCTTGGGTACCTAAGAACAGTTAACTGATTTCAGGTCTGCCTAAGGAGTATGCTGGAAACAGAACATTGGTACATTGATAGTGGCTGCTCTAGGCACATGACAGGAAACAAAGGCAAGTTTTCCTCTCTTACTTTAAAAGAAGAAGGTTATGTCAAATTTGGTGATAAAAGTAAAGCTAAAATTGTTGGATGTGGAACTATTGGTAAAAATCCTTGCATTGAGAATGTTGCATTAGTACAAGGATTAAAGTATAATCTTTTAAGTATTAGTCAACTATGTGATAATGATTTTAAAGTTATTTTTACTTCTACACATTGTGAGATTCATGGAAATAATGTTATGTTTGCTGGTGCTAGAATAGATAATATTTATCTACTTGATTTAACAAGTCTTGAAGAAAATTGTGAAACATGCTTTATGACTTCAGATGATAGTGCATGGTTATGGCATAGAAAATTAGGACATGCTAGCATGAGTACACTTGCTAAACTCTCTAGAAAGAACCTTGTTAGAGGACTTCCAAAGCTAAGATTTGAAAAAGAATTTCAATGCAAAGCTTGTGCACTTGGTAAGCATACAAAATCATCTTTTAAATAAAAAAATGTTGTAACTACGTCTAGACCATTGGAATTATTACATCTTGATCTTTTTGGTCCAATCACACCTAGAAGTCTAGGAGGCAAGGCATATGCATTTGTAATTGTTGATGATTTTTCAAGATTCACATGGACTTTCTTTCTTGCTCATAAAGATGAAACCTTTGATATATTTGAAGCTTTTTGCAAAAGAACTCAAAATGAAAAAGGATATTGCATTACATCTTTGAGGAGTGATCATGGAAAAGAATTTGAAAATAATTTGTTTGAAAATTTCTGCACTCAAAATGGTATTTATCATACATTTTCAGCTCCTAGAACTCCACAACAAAATGGAGTTGTTGAAAGGAAAAATAGATCTTTGCAAGAAATGGCAAGAACAATGCTGAATGAAAACAGTTTACCAAAATATTTAAGCGGAAGTGTAAATACTGACATGCTACATTTTAAACAGAGTTTCCATTAGAGCTATTTTAAAGAAAACTCCTTATGAACTTTGGAAAGGAAGAAAACCCAATATTGCATATTTTCATGTCTTTGGTTGCAAATGTTACATTTTGAATAACAAAGACAGCAATCTCAAGAAATTTGATGCTAAATCTTGTGAAGGAATATTTCTAGGCTATTCAACAAATAGCAAAGCATATAGGATTTTCAATAGAAAAACATTGACCATGGAAGAATCAATGCATATACTTTTTGATGATGCTAACACTTCCTTGCAAAGGAAAGATTCTTGTGATGATGAAATTGAGCAGATTCTAAACTCAAAGAATTCGAATAATGATGAGCTTGAATCAAAAGAACAAGTGGAGGATGATCAAAACGACAAAGAAGAAGAACTCCCTTGCTCCACAAATGTTGAAATTCAAGAAGACTCCCAACCAAATGTGGAAGAACTACAAATTGAGGAACCTCAACATCAAGATATTCCACAAGAATGGAGGTACCATAGAAATCATTCCAAAGATGATATTCTTGATAGTCCATCACAAAGGATGATGACAAGAGCTCAACTTAGAAGATACTTTGGTAATGTTGCTTTTGTTTCTCAATTTGAACCCAAAACATATGATGATGCTCAAAATGATGAAAATTGGCTTTTTTCTATGCAAGAGGAATTAAATCAATTTGAAAGAAACAAAGTTTGGAAACTTGTTCCTAAACCTAAAAAGCACTCTGTTATTAGAACTAAATGGGTATTTAGGAATAAGATGGATGAAAAAGGACATGTAGTTAGAAATAAAGCTAGACTAGTAGCTCAAGGATACAACCAAGAGGAAGGTATTGATTTTGATGAAACCTTTGCTCCGGTTGCTAGAATTGAAGCTATTAGAATGCTGTGTGCATTTGCATGTTTTAAGAATTTTATGCTTTATCAAATGGATGTTAAAAGTGCATTTTTAAATGGATATATTGATGAAGAAGTTTATGTAGCTCAACCTCCTGGTTTTGAAGACCCTCACTTTCCAAATCATGTTTACAAGCTTACTAAAGCTCTCTATGGTTTAAAGCAAGCTCCTAGAGCATGGTATGAGAGACTTAGTAAATTTTTGCTTCAAAATGATTTTAAAAGAGGAAAAGTGGATACTACTCTTTTCATTAAGAAACTAGGAAAAGACATGCTTATTGTGCAAATTTATGTAGATGATATTATTTTTGGTGCTACTAACCATTCTCTTTGTAAGAAATTTTCCAACATGATGAAAAGTGAATTTGAAATGAGTATGATGGGTGAACTTACTTTCTTCCTTGGATTGCAAATTAAGCAAATGAAAGATGGAATTTTTATAAATCAGTCCAAGTACATAAAGGATATGCTAAAGAAGTTCAAAATGGAGGATATGAAAAGTATTGGAACTCCCATGAGCTCAACAATTAAATTGGAGAAAGATGAAAAAGGTAAAGAGGTAGATAACAAACTTTATAGAGGTATGATTGGTTCTTTACTTTACTTGACAGCATCTAGACTAGATATTCATTTCAGTGTATGTTTATGTGCAAGATTTCAATCATGTCCAAAAGAATCTCATCTTGTAGCAGTTAAGAGAATTTTTAAATACCTCATTGGCACTCACAATATTGGCTTATGGTATCCAAAATGTGAATCATTTGATCTTATTGGTTATAGCGATTCAGATTTTGCTGGTAGTAGACTGGATAGAAAAAGCACTTCTGGAACTTGTCAATTTCTAGGTCATGCATTAGTTTCATGGCACAAGAAAAGCAAACCTCATTGCACTTTCTCTGCAGGTTGAATATATTGCATTTGGAAGTTGTGTTGCCATGATTTTGTGGATGAAACAATAGCTTGAAGACTTTGAAATTAAATTTGATCACATTCCCATAAGATGTGACAATACTAGTGCTATAAACCTATCAAAAAATCCTGTTCAACACTCTAGAAGCAAGCATATTGAAATTAGACATCATTTTATTAGGGATCATGTTCAAAATGGTGATATTCAAATTGAATTTGTCCCTTCTGAAAAACAGCTTGCTGACATTTTTACAAAGCCACTTAATGAGGAAATTTTCTGCAAAATAAGAAGAGAACTTGGTATGATTGATGCTCTTGATTAAGTTTTGATGCATTCTCATGTTTTTATATGAAAATGAAGTGATATATGTTGGTTTGTAGTGTTAAAGATGCATTCTGATATTTTTGGTGCAATTTGAAAAATTCTGGGTCTTATCAGATATGAACAGTAATCTGCAGAATTTGATCACAGTGGCATACTAATCTGTTTGCTAATTTTCTTGTTTGCTAAATGCTTTACCACTGCTCCTACTTTTTCGTTGGCAAACTGGAAGTCAGGTCTGATTTCACTAAAACTCAAAATTTTTTTTTTCGAGCGCCTATTCTGCATGTTTAAAGCCCATATTACTTAAATACCCCTCTATTTAGAGCATTGCATCTTTATGTGATTTAAGGGCAAAATGGACTTTTAACACATTAATTAGCGCGGGACTCAAATTTTTTTCCTGAACCATCAATCTTCTCACTGTTCCTCCTCTGCTACACGCTACCCATTCTCTGCAAATGTCTACAGTTGTGTCTTTTCAGTTTTAAAATTCAAAACTCCTTCTCTTTCCGTCGCTTCGTCTCCTAAAACCCGAACGAACGCGTCTCCATCTGCAAACTCATTCCATTCGCAACCTTCCAAGCCATCGTCTCCCTTCATCGTTCTTAAATATTTCCGAAACCCATTGGCTGTGATTCAATTAAATCGATTGTTTCAAGTTAGAAAATTCCCAAATTCTCCATTTCTGCTATTTTTTCTAAATCTGCCGAAAGAAATTTCCTGTTGAATATTTTTTTTTCTCGCTTGATATCAACTCGCACTCTCTGTCTCTGCAAATCTCAGGTATAAAATCTAAAACTTTAATGGAATTGTATTTAACTTTTTGTTTGTGCGTGTTTCATTTGTTTTGATTTCACAATGTGCTGTTGATTTTTTTTGGGGACTTTGTTCTGTTTTTCGCAATAAATTGTTTATTTTTAATATTAGCATTACGTGAAAATGTGGTATATAATCATAAATCGATTGCCATGGATTCTCAAAAACCCGAGTATTTCTTGCTGTTTATTCATTTTTTTTGTGACATTGTGCTCAGTTGTGCTAAAAGTATGTTGATATGCTTCGACTGATTATATATATATATATATATATATATATATATATATATATATATATATATTGGCTGCTCACATCGCTGAATTTATAATCTCAGTCCTCACTGTCATTTCGGCCTAACTTGCTTCTGAGATTGGTTATGGCGCGGGAAAAAGGAAAAGGGAAAGCTAAAATCCCCACATATTCATCATCGGACTCCACTGACGCAAGTGTTCCTGCGTCACCTCCTCCACAAAAAGATGCTCCTCTGGTAATTGGCAAATCAAAAGAAACACCCAAGAAAAGAACCAGTGAGCCAGTCCAAGAAAAAGGAACCAAAAAGAAAAAGACTTCAAAAGCTCCAGTTATGCATATGGAGAGAGCTATACATGAGCCAAGGTATATCCACTGGCCTTCTTTTATTGAAGTTTCTGTTCCTTTACAATCCTTATTTGAATATCAAAAATGGGATAAATTGTGCTCTGACACTGAAGGAGTATATGTGGACTTAGTTCAAGAATTTTATAAGAATTTAAGGGTTGATGATTCTGATAAAGATGACTCTTTTAAGGTGAAAATGAAAGGGAAAATCTATGAAGTGACGGTTGCTAGATTAGCCAAAGCCCTAGGAATCCCAAACAGTGGGAATAAAATCTGTTCTCACAAAGATGTTTTTGCTGTTGGTGGATTTAACAAAAGAGATTTTGAGGGTGAAGTGTTTAAAGGGGAAGTGAAGGATAAAACTAGCATTACCCATGCTCATCAACACATCAAAATTCTTCATAGTTTTATCATTTATGTGTTGAATCCTAGAACTGGCAGTCCAAACTATTTGAGTACCCTTGATCTCTGCATAATTTGGCATATTGTGAACCAAATTGAATTTAATCTTGCCTATTTTATGCTGAAGCAAATCATGAAATGGAAACCACCTTACAAGCTACCCTATGCCCATCTTCTTAATGGTCTGTTTAGAGACTTTGGGATACCTTTGGAAACCGAGAAACTTAGGACCAATATGATCCCAATCACAAGTTTGCAAAAAGATGATGATGGTAGAAAGCTTAGATTTGAACAAGGTGCTAGTTCCAAAGATAGTGCAAGCGGTACTTTTAATGTTGAAGGAATTTTGGAGGAAGTAAACAACTTGAGGGAATTTGTTGAAATGGAACTTGGAGAGCTACAGAAATTTAGAGGTTTTCAAACTGTTCTTATGAATGCTCTTGATTCTAAAGTTGATGGGACTTTGATGTTGATGTACAAAATTGTGGAAGAATTGTTTAAAATCAAAGTTCATTTGGGTATTTCAACCACTGAGGCTGGAGAAACCAGTAAAGCTGCTACTGGTTCTGTTCCTCAAACAGAGAAAGAAGAAGAAGAAACAGAAAAAGAAGAAGAGAAAGGAGAAGAGGAAGAAGAAGAAACAGAAGAGGAAGAAGAAGAAGAAACAGAAGAAGAGGAAGAGAAAGAAACAGAAGAAGAGGAAGAGAAAGAAACAGAAGAAGAAGAAGAGAAAGAGGAAGAAAAGGAAGAAGAGGAAGAAGATGAAGCTGAAAAAGATGAAGATGATTCTGATGATGGGAATGGTAATGGAGGCAGCAAAGAAGGTAGTGGGAAGGATATGAGTGACTCAGAGTCTGAAGCAGAACCAGAGACCCCTGCTCCTGCTGCTCCTGCAAAAGGAAAGGGAAAAACAGCTCAAAAGGAACAAAGAAGCAAACAGAAAGAGGAAACTGGTAAACCATCTGGCAAAAAGACTAAAACTGGCAAAAAGTCTACAATGAGTGCAGTACTATCTGCAGAATCGAGTTAGCAGCTGGGCCTATTATTCCCTTGACACCAGGAACTGAATTGGCTGCTGAAATTCTTCAAACCTTGAGTGATAAACCTGTCAAGCCCAAAAAGCTGAAAATGGCTGCTCCAAAACCAATCAGAAGAAGCTCTAGGCTGAAAGGATAAACTGAATTCTGATTGAATTTTGTCTAACAGTCTGTCTGTTAGTTTGCTACTTAGTTTGCTACTTTTGGTTTTTCTGAACTTTAAATTAGTCTGCTATATCAATTTCTGTCTTGACTGTTTTATTTACTGCACTTAGACTGAATTTTGACATGCTTTCTCCCATATTCTTTTGATGCTGACAAAAAGGGGGAGAAAAGTAATGAATGGTAATCTTGATACTTGTGGTTGATATAGTTTGTGATTAGCTGTGGTTGATATAGTTTGTGATTAGCATATTGTTGATATAACTTTATAGTGTGCATATTGTTGATATAACTTTATAGTGTGCATATTGTTGATATAACTTGTGAATGATATACAATTTGTGATTAGTGAATGATATACAGTTTGTGATTAGTGTGTATATTGTGCATATTTAGTTAGTATCTTTAGTCACACTTGACTCCTTAAGAAAATGCTTATGAATATTTCATTGAA